>NC_091152.1:26690490-26982990 GCF_040958095.1 Procambarus clarkii | reverse complement strand
TTCACAAGGAACACTGTTGCTGGTTCACAAGGAACACTGTTGCTGGTTCATAAGGAACACTGTTGTTGGTTCACAAGGAACACTGTTGCTGGTTCACAAGGAACACTGTTGCTGGTTCACAAGGAACACTGTTGTTGGTTCACAAGGAACACTGTTGCTGGTTCACAAGGAACACTGTTGTTGGTTCACAAGGAACACTGTTAATGGTTCAGAAAACACTGTTGCTGGTTCACAAGGAACACTGTTGCTGGTTCACAAGGAACACTGTTGCTGGTTCACAAGGAACACTGTTGCTGGTTCACAAGGAACACTGTTGTTGGTTCACAAGGAACACTGTTGCTGGTTCACAAGGAACACTGTTGCTGGTTCACAAGGAACACTGTTGCTGGTTCACAAGGAACACTGTTGCTGGTTCACAAGGAACATTGTGTTGGTTCACAAGGAACACTGTTAATGGTTCACAAGGAACACTGTTGCTGGTTCTCAAGGAACACTGCTGCTGGGTCACAAGGAACACTGTTGCTGGTTCACAAGGAACACTGTTGCTGGTTCACAAGGAACACTGTTGCTGGTTCACAAGGAACACTGTTGCTGGTTCACAAGAACACTGTTGCTGGTTCACAAGGAACACTGTTGCTGGTTCACAAGGAACACTGTTGCTGGTTCATAAGGAACACTGTTGTTGGTTCACAAGGAACACTATTAATGGTTCACAAGGAACACTGCTGCTGGTTCACAAGGAACACTGTTGCTGGTTCACAAGGAACACTGTTGCTGGTTCACAAGGAACACTGTTGCTGGTTCAAAAGGAACACTGTTGCTGGTTCACAAGGAACACTGTTGCTGGTTCACAAGGAACACTGTTGCTCGTTCACAAGGAACACTGTTGCTGGTTCACAAGGAACACTGTTGCTGGTTCACAAGGAACACTGTTGCTGGTTCACGAGGAACATTGTTGTTGTTTCACAAGGAACACTGTTAATGGTTCACAAGGAACACTGTTGCTGGTTCACAAGGAACACTGCTGCTGGGTCACAAGGAACACTGCTGCTGGGTCACAAGGAACACTGTTGCTGGTTCACAAGGAACACTGTTGCTGGTTCACAAGGAACACTGTTGCTGGTTCACAAGGAACACTGTTGCTGGTTCACAAGGAACACTGTTGCTGGTTCACAAGGAACACTGTTGCTGGTTCACAAGGAACACTGTTGCTGGTTCACAAGGAACACTCTTGCTGGTTCACAAGGAACACAGTTGTGGTTCACAAGGAACACTGTTAATGGTTCACAAGGAACACTGTTGCTGGTCCACAAGGAACACTGCTGCTGGTTCACAAGGAACACTGTTGCTGGTTCACAAGGAACACTGTTGCTGGTTCACAAGGAACACTGTTGCTGGTTCACAAGGAACACTGTTGCTGGTTCACAAGGAACACTGTTGCTAGTTCACAAGGAACACTGTTGCTGGTTCACAAGGAACACTGTTGCTGGTTCATAAGGAACACTGTTGCTGGTTCACAAGGAACACTGTTGCTGGTTCACAAGGAACACTGTTGCTGGTTCACAAGGAACACTGTTGCTGGTTCACAAGGAACACTGTTGCTGGTTCACAAGGAACACTGTTGCTGGTTCACAAGGAACACTGTTGCTGGTTCACAAGGAACACTGTTGCTGGTTCACAAGGAACACTGTTGCTGGTTCAAAAGGAACACTGTTGCTGGTTCACAAGGAACACTGTTGCTGGTTCACAAGGAACACTGTTAATGGTTCACAAGGAACACTTGCTGGTTCACAAGGAACACTGTTGCTGGTTCACAAGGAACACTGTTGCTGGTTCAAAAGGAACACTTGCTGGTTCACAAGGAACACTGTTGTTGGTTCACAAGGAACACTGTTAATGGTTCACAAGGAACACTGTTGCTGGTTCACAAGGAACACTGTTGCTGGTTCACAAGGAACACTGTTGCTGGTTCACAAGGAACACTGTTGCTGGTTCACAAGGAACACTGTTGCTGGTTCACAAGGAACATTGTTATTGGTTCACAAGGAACACTGTTGCTGGTTCACAAGGAACCTGTTGCTGGTCACAAGGAACACTGTTGCTGGTTCACAAGGAACACTGTTGCTGGTTCACAAGGAACACTGTTGCTGGTTCACAAGGAACACTGTTGCTGGTTCACAAGGAACACTGTTGCTGGTTCACAAGGAACACTGTTGCTGGTTCACAAGGAACACTGTTGTGGTTCACAAGGAACACTGTTATTGGTTCACAAGGAACACTGTTGCTGGTTCACAAGGAACACTGTTGCTGGTCCACAAGGAACACTGCTGCTGGTTCACAAGGAACACTGTTGCTGGTTCACAAGGAACACTGTTGCTGGTTCACAAGGAACACTGTTGCTGGTTCACAAGGAACACTGTTGCTGGTTCACAAGGAACACTGTTGCTGGTTCACAAGGAACACTGTTGCTGGTTCACAAGGAACACTGTTGCTGGTTCACAAGGAACACTGTTGCTGGTTCACAAGGAACACTGTTGCTGGATCACAAGGAACACTGTTGCTGGTTCACGAGGAACACTGTTGCTGGTTCACAAGGAACACTGTTGCTGGATCATAAGGAACACTGTTGCTGGTTCACGACGAACACTGTTGCTGGTTCACGTGGAACTGTTGCTGGAGGAAGACTGTTGCTAGTTCAGAGGAAGACTGTTGCTAGTTCAGAAAAAAGACTGTTGCTAGTTCAGAAGGAAGACTTGCTAGTTCAGAAGGAAGACTGTTGCTAGTTCAGAAGGAAGACTTTGCTAGTTCAGAAGGAAGACTGTTGCTAGTTCAAAGGAAGACTGTTGCTAGTTCAGAAGGAAGACTGTTGCTAGTTCAGAAGGAAGACTGTTGCTAGTTCAGAAGGAAACTGTTGCTAGTTCAGGAGGAAGACTGTTGCTAGTTCAGAAGGAAGACTGTTGCTAGTTCAGAAGGAAGACTGTTGCTAGTTCAGAAGGAAGACTATTGCTAGTTCAGAAGGAAGACTGTTGCTAGTTCAGAAGGAAGACTGTTGCAAGTTCAGAAGGAAGACTGGTGCTAGTTCAGGAGGAAGACTGTTGCTAGTTCAGAAGGAAGACTGTTGCTAGTTCAGAAGAAAGACTGTTGCTGGTTCAAAAGGAAGACTGTTGCTGGTTCAGAAGAAAGACTGTTGCTGGTTCAAAAGGAACACTGTTGCTGGTTCACAAGGAACACTGTTTTTGGTTCACAAGGAACACTGTTGCTGGTTCACAAGGAACACTGTTGCTGGTTCACAAGGAACACTGTTGCTGGTTCACAAGGAACACTGTTGCTGGTTCACAAGGAACACTGTTGCTGGTTCACAAGGAACACTGTTGCTGGTTCACAAGGAACACTGTTGCTGGTTCACAAGGAACACTGTTGCTGGTTAACAAGGAACACTGTTGCTGGTTCACAAGGAACACTGTTGCTGGTTCACAAGGAACACTGTTGCTGGTTCACAAGGAACACCGTTGCTGGTTCACAAGGAACACCGTTGCTGGTTCACAAGGAACACTGTTGCTGGTTCACAAGGAACACTGTTGCTGGTTCACAAGGAACACTGTTGCTGGTTCACAAGGAACACTGTTGCTGGTTCACAAGGAACACTGTTGCTGGTTCACAAGGAACACTGTTGCTGGTTCACAAGGAACACTATTGTTGGTTCACAAGGAACACTGTTGCTGGTTCACAAGGAACACTGTTGCTGGTTCACAAGGAACACTGTTGTTGGTTCACAAGGAACACTGTTGCTGGTTCAGAAGGAACACTGTTGTTGGTTCACAAGGAACACTGTTAATTGTTCACTAGGAACACTGTTGCTGGTTCACAAGGAACACTGTTGCTGGTTCACAAGGAACACTGTTGTTGGTTCACAAGGAACACTGTTAATGGTTCACAAGGAACACTGTTGCTGGTTCACAAGGAACACTGTTGCTGGTTCACAAGGAACACTGTTGCTGGTTCACAATGAACATTGTTGTTGGTTCACAAGGAACACTGTTAATGGTTCACAAGGAACACTGTTGCTAGTTCTCAAGGAACACTGTTGCTGGTTCACAAGGAACACTGTTGCTGGTTCACAAGGAACACTGTTGTTGGTTCACAAGGAACACTATTGATGGTTCACAAGGAACACTGTTGCTGGTTCACAAGGAACACTGCTGCTGGTTCACAAGGAACACTGTTGCTAGTTCACAAGGAACACTGTTGCTGGTTCACAAGGAACACTGTTGCTGGTTCACAAGGAACACTGTTGCTGGATCATAAGGAACACTGTTGCTGGTTCACGACGAACACTGTTGCTGGTTCACGTGGAAGACTGTTGCTGGAGGAAGACTGTTGCTAGTTCAGGAGGAAGACTGTTGCTAGTTCAGAAAAAAGACTGTTGCTAGTTCAGAAGGAAGACTTGCTAGTTCAGAAGGAAGACTGTTGCTAGTTCAGAAGGAAGACTGTTGCTAGTTCAGAAGGAAGACTGTTGCTAGTTCAAAAGGAAGACTGTTGCTAGTTCAGAAGGAAGACTGTTGCTAGTTCAGAAGGAAGACTGTTGCTAGTTCAGAAGGAAAACTGTTGCTAGTTCAGGAGGAAGACTGTTGCTAGTTCAGAAGGAAGACTGTTGCTAGTTCAGAAGGAAGACTGTTGCTAGTTCAGAAGGAAGACTATTGCTAGTTCAGAAGGAAGACTGTTGCTAGTTCAGAAGGAAGACTGTTGCAAGTTCAGAAGGAAGACTGGTGCTAGTTCAGGAGGAAGACTGTTGCTAGTTCAGAAGGAAGACTGTTGCTGGTTCAGAAGAAAGACTGTTGCTGGTTCAAAAGGAAGACTGTTGCTGGTTCAGAAGAAAGACTGTTGCTGGTTCAAAAGGAACACTGTTGCTGGTTCACAAGGAACACTGTTTTTGGTTCACAAGGAACACTGTTTTTGGTTCACAAGGAACACTGTTGCTGGTTCACAAGGAACACTGTTGCTGGTTCACAAGGAACACTGTTGCTGGTTCACAAGGAACACTGTTGCTGGTTCACAAGGAACACTGTTGCTGGTTCACAAGGAACACTGTTGCTGGTTCACAAGGAACACTGTTGCTGGTTCACAAGGAACACTGTTGCTGGTTAACAAGGAACACTGTTGCTGGTTCACAAGGAACACTGTTGCTGGTTCACAAGGAACACTGTTGCTGGTTCACAAGGAACACCGTTGCTGGTTCACAAGGAACACTGTTGCTGGTTCACAAGGAACACTGTTGCTGGTTCACAAGGAACACTGTTGCTGGTTCACAAGGAACACTGTTGCTGGTTCACAAGGAACACTGTTGCTGGTTCACAAGGAACACTATTGTTGGTTCACAAGGAACACTGTTGCTGGTTCACAAGGAACACTGTTGCTGGTTCACAAGGAACACTGTTGTTGGTTCACAAGGAACACTGTTGCTGGTTCAGAAGGAACACTGTTGTTGGTTCACAAGGAACACTGTTAATGGTTCACTAGGAACACTGTTGCTGGTTCACAAGGAACACTGTTGCTGGTTCACAAGGAACACTGTTGTTGGTTCACAAGGAACACTGTTAATGGTTCACAAGGAACACTGTTGCTGGTTCACAAGGAACACTGTTGCTGGTTCACAAGGAACACTGTTGCTGGTTCACAATGAACATTGTTGTTGGTTCACAAGGAACACTGTTAATGGTTCACAAGGAACACTGTTGCTAGTTCTCAAGGAACACTGTTGCTGGTTCACAAGGAACAGTGTTGCTGGTTCACAAGGAACACTGTTGCTGGTTCACAAGGAACACTGTTGCTGGTTCACAAGGAACACTGTTGCTGGTTCACAAGGAACACTGTTGCTGGTTCACAAGGAACACTGTTGCTGGTTCACAAGGAACACTGTTGTTGGTTCACAAGGAACACTATTGATGGTTCACAAGGAACACTGTTGCTGGTTCACAAGGAACACTGCTGCTGGTTCACAAGGAACACTGTTGCTAGTTCACAAGGAACACTGTTGCTGGTTCACAAGGAACACTGTTGCTGGTTCACAAGGAACACTGTTGCTGGTTCACAAGGAACACTGTTGCTGGTTCACAAGGAACACTGTTGCTGGTTCACAAGGAACACTGTTGCTGGTTCACAAGGAACACTGTTGCTGGTTCACAAGGAACACTGTTGCTGGTTCACAAGGAACACTGTTGCTGGTTCACAAGGAACACTGTTGCTGGTTCAGAAGGAACACTGTTGCTCGTTCACAAGGAACACTGTTGCTGGTTCACAAATAACACTGTTGCTGGATCACGAGGAACACTGTTGCTGGTTCACGAGGAACACTGTTGCTAGTTTAGGAGGAAGACTGTTGCTAGTTCAGGAGGAACACTGTTGCTAGTTTAGGAGGAAGACTGTTGCTAGTTCAGGAGGAAGACTGTTGCTAGTTCAGGAGGAAGACTGTTGCTAGTTCAGAAAAAACTGTTGCTAGTTCAGAAGGAAGACTGTTGCTAGTTCAGAAGGAAGACTTTTGCTAGTTCAGAAAGAAGACTGTTGCTAGTTCAGAAGGAAGACTGTTGCTAGTTCAGAAGGAAGACTGTTGCTAGTTCAGAAGGAAGACTGTTGCTAGTTCAGGAGGAAGACTGTTGCTTGTTCAGGAGGAAGACTGTTGCTAGTTCAGAAGGAAGACTGTTGCTAGTTCAGAAGGAAGACTGGTGCTAGTTCAGGAGGAAGACTGTTGCTAGTTCAGAAGAAAGACTGTTGCTAGTTCAGAAGGAAGACTGTTGCTAGTTCAGAAGGAAGACTGTTGCTAGTTCAGAAGGAAGACTGGTGCTAGTTCAGGAGGAAGACTGTTGCTAGTTCAGAAGAAAGACTGTTGCTAGTTCAGAAGGAAGACAGGTGCTAGTTCGGAAGGAAGACTGTTGCTAGTTCAGAAGAAAGACTGTTGCTAGTTCAAAAGGAACACTGTTGCTGGTTCACAAGGAGCACTGTTGCTGGTTCACAAGGAACACTGTTGTTGGTTCACAAGGAACACTGTTGATGGTTCACAAGGAACACTGTTGCTGGTTCACGAGGAACACTGTTGCTGGTTCACAAGGAACACTGTTGCTGGTTCACAAGGAACACTGTTGCTGGTTCACAAGGAACACTGTTGCTGGTTCACAAGGAACACTGTTGCTGGTTCACAAGGAACACTGTTGCTGGTTCACAAGGAACACTGTTGCTGGATCACAAGGAACACTGTTGCTGGTTCACGAGGAACACTGTTGCTGGTTCACGAGGAACACTTTTGTTGGTTCACAAGGAACACTGTTGATGGTTCACAAGGAACACTGTTGTTGGTTCACAAGGAACACTGTTGATGGTTCACAAGGAACACTGTTGCTGGTTCACGAGGAACACTGTTGCTGGTTCACAAGGAACACTGTTGCTGGTTCACGAGGAACACTGTTGTTGGTTCACAAGGAACACTGTTGCTGGTTCAAAAGGAACACTGTTGTTGGTTCACAAGGAACACTGTTGATGGTTCACAAAGAACACTGTTGCTGGTTCACGAGGAACACTACTGCTGGTTCACAAGGAACACTGTTGCTGGTTCACAAAGAACACTGTTGCTGGTTCACAAGGAACACTGTTGCTGGTTCACAAGGAACACTGTTGCTGGTTCACAAGGAACACTGTTGCTGGATCACAAGGAACACTGTTGCTGGTTCACGAGGAACACTGTTGCTAGTTTAGAAGGAAGACTGTTGCTAGTTCAGGAGGAAGACTGTTGCTAGTTCAGGAGGAAGACTGTTGCTAGTTCAGGAGGAAGACTGTTGCTAGTTCAGAAAAAAGACTGTTGCTAGTTCAGAAGGAAGACTGTTGCTAGTTCAGAAGGAAGACTTTTGCTAGTTCAGAAAGAAGACTGTTGCTAGTTCAGAAGGAAGACTGTTGCTAGTTCAGAAGGAAGACTGTTGCTAGTTCAGAAGGAAGACTGTTGCTAGTTCAGGAGGAAGACTGTTGCTTGTTCAGGAGGAAGACTGTTGCTAGTTCAGAAGGAAGACTGTTGCTAGTTCAGAAGGAAGACTGGTGCTAGTTCAGGAGGAAGACTGTTGCTAGTTCAGAAGAAAGACTGTTGCTAGTTCAGAAGGAAGACTGTTGCTAGTTCAAAAGGAAGACTGTTGCTAGTTCAGAAGGAAGACTGTTGCTAGTTCAAAAGGAAGACTGTTGCTAGTTCAAAAGGAAGACAGGTGCTAGTTCACAAGGAACACTGTTGCTGGATCATAAGGAACACTGTTTCTGGTTAACAAGGAAGACTGTTGCTGGTTCACAAGGAACACTGTTGCTGGTTCACAAGGAACACTGTTGCTGGTTCACAAGGAACAATGTTGCTGGTTCACAAGGAACACTGCTGCTGGTTCACAAGGAACACTGTTGCTGGTTCACATGGAACACTGTTGTTGGTTCACAAGGAACACTGTTAATGGTTCACAAGGAACACTGTTGTTGGTTCACGAGGAACACTGTTGCTAGTTTAGGAGGAAAACTGTTGCTAGTTCAGGAGGAAGACTGTTGCTAGTTCAGGAGGAAGACTGTTGCTAGTTCATTAGGAAGACTGTTGCTAGTTCAAGAGGAAGACTGTTGCTAGTTCAGAAGGAAGACTGTTGCTAGTTCAGAAGGAAGACTGTTGCTAGTTCAGAAGGAAGACTGTTGCTAGTTCAGAAGGAAGACTGTTGCTAGTTCAGAAGGAAGACTGTTGCTAGTTCAGAAGGAAGACTGTTGCTAGTTCAGAAGGAAGACTGGTGCTAGTTCAGGAGGAAGACTGTTGCTAGTTCAGAAGAAAGACTGTTGCTAGTTCAGAAGAAAGACTGTTGCTAGTTCAGAAGGAAGACAGGTGCTAGTTCAGAAGGAAGACTGTTGCTAGTTCAAAGGAAAGACTGTTGCTAGTTCAAAAGGAACACTGTTGCTGGTTCACAAGGAACACTGTTGCTGGTTCACAAGGAACACTGTTGTTGGTTCACAAGGAACACTATTAATGGTTCACAAGGAACACTATTAATGGTTCACAAGGAACACTGTTGCTGGTTCACAAGGAACACTGTTGCTGGTTCACAAGGAACACTGTTGCTGGTTCACAAGGAACACTGTTGCTGGTTCACAAGGAACACTGTTGCTGGTTCACAAGGAACACTGTTGCTGGTTCACAAGGAACACTGTTGCTGGTTCACAAGGAACACTGTTGCTGGTTCACAAGGAACACTGTTGCTGGTTCACAAGGAACACTGTTGCTGGTTCACAAGGAACACTGTTGCTGGTTCACAAGGAACACTGTTGCTGGTTCACAAAGAACACTGTTGCTGGTTCACAAGGAACACTGTTGCTGGTTCACAAGGAACACTGTTGCTGGTTCACAAGGAACACTGTTGCTGGATCACGAGGAACACTGTTGCTGGTTCACGAGGAACACTGTTGCTAGTTTAGGAGGAAGACTGTTGCTAGTTCAGGAGGAAGACTGTTGCTAGTTCAGGAGGAAGACTGTTGCTAGTTCAGGAGGAAGACTGTTGCTAGTTCAGAAAAAAGACTGTTGCTAGTTCAGAAGGAAGACTGTTGATAGTTCAGAAGGAAGACTGTTGCTAGTTCAGAAGGAAGACTGTTGCTAGTTCAGAAGGAAGACTGTTGCTAGTTCAGAAGGAAGACTGTTGCTAGTTCAGGAGGAAGACTGTTGCTAGTTCAGGAGGAAGACTGTTGCTAGTTCAGAAGAAAGACTGTTGCTAGTTCAGAAGGAAGACAGGTGCTAGTTCAGAAGGAAGACTGTTGCTAGTTCAAAGGAAAGACTGTTGCTAGTTCAAAAGGAACACTGTTGCTGGTTCACAAGGAACACTGTTGCTGGTTCACAAGGAACACTGTTGTTGGTTCACAAGGAACACTATTAATGGTTCACAAGGAACACTATTAATGGTTCACAAGGAACACTGTTGCTGGTTCACAAGGAACACTGTTGCTGGTTCACAAGGAACACTGTTGCTGGTTCACAAGGAACACTGTTGCTGGTTCACAAGGAACACTGTTGCTGTTTCACAAGGAACACTGTTGCTGGTTCACAAGGAACACTGTTGCTGGTTCACAAGGAACACTGTTGCTGGTTCACAAGGAACACTGTTGCTGGTTCACAAGGAACACTGTTGCTGGTTCACAAGGAACACTGTTGCTGGTTCACAAGGAACACTGTTGCTGGTTCACAAGGAACACTGTTGCTGGTTCACAAGGAACACTGTTGCTGGATCACGAGGAACACTGTTGCTGGTTCACGTGGAACACTGTTGCTAGTTTTGGAGGAAGACTGTTGCTAGTTCAGGAGGAAGACTGTTGCTAGTTCAGGAGGAAGACTGTTGCTAGTTCAGGAGGAAGACTGTTGCTAGTTCAGGAGGAAGACTGTTGCTAGTTCAGGGGGAAGACTGTTGCTAGTTCAGAAAAAAGACTGTTGCTAGTTCAGAAGGAAGACTGTTGATAGTTCAGAAGGAAGACTGTTGCTAGTTCAGAAGGAAGACTGTTGCTAGTTCAGAAGGAAGACTGTTGCTAGTTCAGGAGGAAGACTGTTGCTAGTTCAGGAGGAAGACTGTTGCTAGTTCAGAAGGAAGACTGTTGCTAGTTCAGAAGGAAGACTGTTGCAAGTTCAGAAGGAAGACTGTTGCTAGTTCAGAAGGAAGACTGTTGCTAGTTCAGAAGGAAGACTGGTGCTAGTTCAGGAGGAAGACTGTTGCTAGTTCAGAAGAAAGACTGTTGCTAGTTCAGAAGGAAGACTGTTGCTAGTTCAGAAGGAAGACTGGTGCTAGTTCAGGAGGAAGACTGTTGCTAGTTCAGAAGAAAGACTGTTGCTAGTTCAGAAGGAACACTGTTGCTAGTTCAGAAGTAAGACTGTTGCTAGTTCAAAAGGAACACTGTTGCTGGTTCACAAGGAACACTGTTGCTGGTTCACAAGGAACACTGTTGTTGGTTCACAAGGAACACTGTTGATGGTTCACAAGGAACACTGTTGCTGGTTCACAAGGAACACTGTTGCTGGTTCACAAGGAACACTGTTGCTGGTTCACAAGGAACACTGTTGCTGGTTCACAAGGAACACTGTTGCTGGTTCACAAGGAACACTGTTGCTGGTTCACAAGGAACACAGTTAATGGTTCACAAGGAACACTGTTGCTGGTTCACAAGGAACAGTGTTGCTGGTTCACAAGGAACACTGTTGCTGGTTCACAAGGAACACTGTTGCTGGTTCACAAGGAACACTGTTGCTGGTTCACAAGGAACAATGTTGCTGGTTCACAAGGAACACTGCTGCTGGTTCACAAGGAACACTGCTGCTGGTTCACAAGGAACACTGTTGCTGGTTCACAAGGAACACTGTTGCTGGTTCACAAGGAACACTGTTAATGGTTCACAAGGAACACTGTTGCTGGTTCACAAGGAACACTGTTGCTGGTTCACAAGGGAACACTGTTGCTGGTTCACAAGGAACACTGTTGCTGGTTCATAAGGAACACTGTTGTTGGTTCACAAGGAACGCTGTTATTGGTTCACAAGGAACACTGTTGCTGGTTCACAAGGAACACTGTTGCTGGTTCACAAGGAACACTGTTGCTGGTTCACAAGGAACACTGTTGTTGGTTCACAAGGAACACTGTTGCTGGTTCACAAGGAACACTGTTGCTTGTTTAGGAGGAAGACTGTTGCTAGTTCAGGAGGAACACTGTTGCTAGTTTAGGAGGAAGACTGTTGCTAGTTCAGAAGGAAGACTGTTGCTAGTTTAGGAGGAAGACTGTTGCTAGTTCAGAAGGAAGACTGTTGCTAGTTCAGAAGAAAGACTGTTGCTAGTTCAGAAGGAAGACTGTTGCTAGTTCAGAAGAAAGACTGTTGCTAGTTCAGAAGGAAGACTGTTGCTAGTTCAGAAGGAAGACTGTTGCTAGTTCAGAAGGAAGACTGTTGCTAGTTCAGAAGGAAGACTGTTGCTAGTTCAGAAGGAAGACTGTTGCTAGTTCAGAAGAAAGACTGTTGCTAGTTCAGAAGGAAGACTGTTGCTAGTTCAGAAGGAAGACTGTTGCTAGTTCAGAAGGAAGACTGTTGCTAGTTCAGAAGGAAGACTGTTGCTTGTTCAGAAGGAAGACTGTTGCTAGTTCAGAAGGAAGACTGTTGCTAGTTCAGGAGGAAGACTGTTGCTAGTTCAGGAGGAAGACTGTTGCTAGTTCAGGAGGAAGACTGTTGCTAGTTCAGAAGGAAGACTGTTGCTAGTTCAGAAGGAAGACTGTTGCTAGTTCAGAAGGAAGACTGTTGCTAGTTCAGAAGGAAGACTGTTGCTAGTTCAGAAGGAAGACTGTTGCTAGTTCAGAAGGAAGACTGTTGCTGGTTCAGGAGGAAGACTGTTGCTAGTTCAGAAGGAAGACTGTTGCTAGTTCAGAAGGAAGACTGTTGCTAGTTCAGAAGGAAGACTGTTGCTAGTTCAGAAGGAAGACTGTTGCTAGTTCAGAAGGAAGACTGTTGCTAGTTCAGAAGGAAGACTGTTGCTAGTTCAGGAGGAAGACTGTTGCTAGTTCAGGAGGAAGACTGTTGCTAGTTCAGAAGGAAGACTGTTGCTAGTTCAGGAGGAAGACTGTTGCTAGTTCAGAAGGAAGACTGTTGCTAGTTCAGAAGGAAGACTGTTGCTAGTTCAGAAGGAAGACTGTTGCTAGTTCAGGAGGAAGACTGTTGCTAGTTCAGAAGGAAGACTGTTGCTAGTTCAGCAGGAAGACTGGTGCTAGTTCAGAAGGAAGACTGTTGCTAGTTTAGAAGAAAGACTGTTGCTAGTTCAGAAGGAAGACTGTTGCTAGTTCAGAAGGAAGACTGGTGCTAGTTCAGAAGGAAGACTGCTGCTAGTTCAGAAGGAAGACTGGTGCTAGTTCAGAAGGAAGACTGTTGCTAGTTCAGAAGGAAGACTGTTGCTAGTTCAGAAGAAAGACTGTTGCTAGTTCAGAAGGAAGACTGTTGCTAGTTCAGAAGGAAGACTGTTGCTAGTTCAGAAGGAAGACTGTTGCTAGTTCAGAAGGAAGACTGGTGCTAGTTCAGAAGGAAGACTGTTGCTAGTTCAGAAGGAAGACTGGTGCTTGTTCAGAAGGAAGACTGTTGCTAGTTCAGAAGGAAGACTGTTGCTAGTTCAGAAGGAAGACTGTTGCTAGTTCAGGAGGAAGACTGTTGCTAGTTCAGAAGAAAGACTGTTGCTAGTTCAGAAGGAAGACTGTTGCTAGTTCAGAAGGAAGACTGTTGCTAGTTCAGAAGGAAGACTGTTGCTAGTTCAGAAGAAAGACTGTTGCTAGTTCAGAAGAAAGACTGTTGCTAGTTCAGAAGGAAGACTGTTGCTAGTTCAGAAGGAAGACTGTTGCTAGTTCAAAAGGAAGACTGTTGCTAGTTCAGAAGGAAGACTGTTGCTAGTTCAGAAGGAAGACTGTTGCTAGTTCAGAAGGAAGACTGTTGCTAGTTCAAAAGGAAGACTGTTGCTAGTTCAGAAGGAAGACTGTTGCTAGTTCAGAAGGAAGACTGTTGCTAGTTCAGAAGGAAGACTGTTGCTAGTTCAGAAGGAAGACTGTTGCTAGTTCAGAAGGAAGACTGTTGCTAGTTCAGGAGGAAGACTGTTGCTAGTTCAGAAGAAAGACTGTTGCTAGTTCAGAAGGAAGACTGTTGCTAGTTCAGAAGGAAGACTGTTGCTAGTTCAGAAGGAAGACTGTTGCTAGTTCAGAAGAAAGACTGTTGCTAGTTCAGAAGAAAGACTGTTGCTAGTTCAGAAGGAAGACTGTTGCTAGTTCAGAAGGAAGACTGTTGCTAGTTCAAAAGGAAGACTGTTGCTAGTTCAGAAGGAAGACTGTTGCTAGTTCAGAAGGAAGACTGTTGCTAGTTCAGAAGGAAGACTGTTGCTAGTTCAGAAGGAAGACTGTTGCTAGTTCAGGAGGAAGACTGTTGCTAGTTCAGGAGGAAGACTGTTGCTAGTTCAGAAGGAAGACTGTTGCTAGTTCAGGAGGAAGACTGTTGCTAGTTCAGAAGGAAGACTGTTGCTAGTTCAGAAGGAAGACTGTTGCTAGTTCAGAAGGAAGACTGTTGCTAGTTCAGGAGGAAGACTGTTGCTAGTTCAGAAGGAAGACTGTTGCTAGTTCAGCAGGAAGACTGGTGCTAGTTCAGAAGGAAGACTGTTGCTAGTTTAGAAGAAAGACTGTTGCTAGTTCAGAAGGAAGACTGTTGCTAGTTCAGAAGGAAGACTGGTGCTAGTTCAGAAGGAAGACTGTTGCTAGTTCAGAAGGAAGACTGGTGCTAGTTCAGTAGGAAGACTGTTGCTAGTTCAGAAGGAAGACTGTTGCTAGTTCAGAAGAAAGACTGTTGCTAGTTCAGAAGGAAGACTGTTGCTAGTTCAGAAGGAAGACTGTTGCTAGTTCAGAAGGAAGACTGTTGCTAGTTCAGAAGGAAGACTGGTGCTAGTTCAGAAGGAAGACTGTTGCTAGTTCAGAAGGAAGACTGGTGCTTGTTCAGAAGGAAGACTGTTGCTAGTTCAGAAGGAAGACTGTTGCTAGTTCAGAAGGAAGACTGTTGCTAGTTCAGGAGGAAGACTGTTGCTAGTTCAGAAGAAAGACTGTTGCTAGTTCAGAAGGAAGACTGTTGCTAGTTCAGAAGGAAGACTGTTGCTAGTTCAGAAGGAAGACTGTTGCTAGTTCAGAAGAAAGACTGTTGCTAGTTCAGAAGAAAGACTGTTGCTAGTTCAGAAGGAAGACTGTTGCTAGTTCAGAAGGAAGACTGTTGCTAGTTCAAAAGGAAGACTGTTGCTAGTTCAGAAGGAAGACTGTTGCTAGTTCAGAAGGAAGACTGTTGCTAGTTCAGAAGGAAGACTGTTGCTAGTTCAAAAGGAAGACTGTTGCTAGTTCAGAAGGAAGACTGTTGCTAGTTCAGAAGGAAGACTGTTGCTAGTTCAGAAGGAAGACTGGTGCTAGTTCAGAAGGAAGACTTGTTGTAATCCACAAGTTAGTAGGAATTATTAGCTAGAGGATCATTACTACAACACTTAACGAATGATGATTGAAAGTACATGTAAGTAGACAGTCTATGGATCACATATCTAAGAAAGGTCAATGGATTAAGACCGAAGCTGGTTAGCCAAATGATTAATTCCTGGAAAGAGGAATTATTCTTCGTCAAGCTTCTAGGAACAAGATTACCTCTCTAGGGATAAGGTTAATCGGATTATACCTTCCTTGAGAGGTGGGGTGAAATGGTTGAGGTAGATGGCTGACTGGAGTCAGTCTGATTGTGGAAGTTGAACGAGCAAGTCCTTTTGGATCCCCGGTTGTGGCAGCAGCGAAGTGTAGCAGACAGCTATGCGAGAGCCTGATGTGATCTTAGTGACCAAGTTAAGTCTGCAGTATGTGAGTATTGAATGTAAGACTAACCGGGTGTGGAGCGTTGTAGTAATCATTCCGTATTAGGGACTTAGGCGGAAGTTACGAGTGTGTGTGGTGATCGCGGAGGTCAAGTGGTCTATGGGTATTGGAAGTGTATTGACCTAATAGAGTATGTTAATTAATATAGTATTATTTGTCAGAGTCTATTCTTTGTAATTAAATGACAAAACCCGACGGCCTTTAAATACCTTCCGTATGTTCATTCATTGTGTTCCAGTACAAACCTAGTGGTACGCCTCAAGGGTCTGGTGTGTGTAGGAGTACACGGTGGTAGTAACGGTTGCTGAGGCAAGGTGTTATGTGTTGTGTAATCGCTGTGTTCGGAATGAACCGGGGTTCAGGTTCACAACATATTTGGTGGCAGCGCAAACAGGTTTTGGAACACTGTGCGAGATGAAGAAAGTGTGGTTCTGGTTTAGTTGGTGAGGGAATGTTCGGGAAATGGTAGACGTCGGGTTGTGGTGAGAATGGTGGTTACTAGACGGAGGAAAGAAGGGTCAGGTGAGACCAGGTCAGAGGAGTTAGTTAATTAAAGGGACTAGGCCATTGTGGGGCACATGTGGGGTTTATTTCTTTCTTTCCAGATTCCCGCAACGAGAGACGGCTAAGAGGCAAGTCTGGACCATTGAAGCATCGGGATCCAAAACTAGTGCAGTGTTCGTAGTGCGGATTATACAGTGTTCGTAGTGCGGATTATACAGTGTTCGTAGTGTGGATTATACAGTGTTCGCAGTGCGGATTATACAGCGTGGCGAGGTAAACTAGCGCGGGTGAATGTGGGCCAGCGTGGGCCATGTGCGGCCATGTGCGGGCCAAGCGATGGGTGGGCCAAGCGAGCCGCACCTTGGAGCTTGTTTTATATCGTTGGTAAGGCGGAAATAGTGAGAAACCGTTGCTAAGGTGAAATTAATCGTGTAAACTACGTAATTTAAAGTTAATTAAATTTCATGTAACGTGTAAATCGAATATTTTAAGGATAATGAAATATTACCTAAAGTACTGTGCGAGTTCCGGCGTTGTCAGGTGTAGATACAGAAAATAGGCGCAGTGAATTATGGACGCCTTGGCATAGCGAGCGACGCGTAATTTGACGTCTGGGGTTCGCCGTCTACTGTACCCTGGAGAGGGCCATGGAGATTTTTTTGTGGGTGCAGGTAGCATTATGGAGAGTGTTACCGTGGGACACGGGGAGCGTGTCCCGTTGGTGGGGGTGTGGGACGCCGGGTGTAGTGCATGGTTGAATATTGGCGTTTGTACGCCGGGGTGTGTAGTGTAATGCATGTGGTGTGTAGTGTAATGCACGTGTAGTGGCTTATTAGACGCCAGCGTAATGCATAGCATTTACTGTAGTGAAATGTGCATGTTTTCACTGTGGATATCATGGATGTAGTATAGTGCATGACATTGTTGGCATTGTAGCGCCAAGGTGTAGCATGTGTAGCATAACGGGTTGTTGTAATACCGGGTGTTGTGTTGATGGCGTTGGGGACGCCGGGTGTTGTGTTGATGGCGTTGGGGACGCCGGGTGTTGTGTTGATGGCGTTGGGGACGCCGTGTGTTGTGTTGATGGCGTTGGGGACGCCGGGTGTTGTGTTGATGGCGTTGGGGACGCCGGGTGTTGTGTTGAGGGCATTGGGGACGCCGGGTGTTGTGTTGATGGCGTTGGGGACGCCGGGTGTTGTGTTGAGGGCGTTGGGGACGCCGTGTGTTGTGTTGATGGCGTTGGGGACGCCGGGTGTTGTGTTGATGGCGTTGGGGACGCCGGGTGTTGTGTTGAGGGCGTTGGGGACGCCGGGTGTTGTGTTGAGGGCGTTGGGGACGCCGTGTGTTGTGTTGAGGGCGTTGGGGACGCCGTGTGTTGTGTTGATGGCGTTGGGGACGCCGGGTGTTGTGTTGAGGGCGTTGGGGACGCCGTGTGTTGTGTTGAGGGCGTTGGGGACGCCGTGTGTTGTGTTGAGGGCGTTGGGGACGCCATTGGGTGGTGTAGTGTAGTGGCGTTTGGACGCCTGGTATGGAGTGTGGTGTTGTGGAGTACATAGCGGCACAGGAGGCCAGGTGGTGGTGGGTACGGTGAGTATCGGTGTAATGAGGTCAGGTGCGTCAGGACGCAGAGCCTGGCTGTTGAGAGACGTGGTGTTATAATGAGGTCATCAGTGGTTGGGTTGACCAGAGGTGATGGTGTGTCGGAGCGGGTAAGTATTATGGATAAGATTATAATGTAGAATTTCAAAATTTCAGGTGTTGGTGGTTGCAGTGGACGAGCGAAGTAGATATACTAATTTCTTATTAAGTTGTTACAGGAATCTCGCTAGAGGCGAGCCAGTGGCAGTATGATGTTTTAGTAACATAAGTGTGAAATTATTTTAATGAGGTATTTATTGTGATAATGTATGTGTATGTATATACTGTATATTACCTCATCGGCACCATTACTGAGTGTTAGGCTTGAGAAGGTCCCCCGGGATCATGTCACAGAGCTTCAGGTAGAGTAGAAGGGAAGCTATGAGGCTACACTCAGTAATTCTAGAGAAAAAAAAAAAGGGGGAGGAAGTGAAGCCAACGTGACGTTATAGGCGAAATTCGCCCCCTGACATCAAAGCAGGGATAAGGGCCAGCTGCAATGGTTTTGCAGCTGCGCTCAGGCTATATACGGGGAGAGAGTAAGGAGCCGAGGGGGTTATGTGATAATGGGATTGAGCCAGGGGGCTCCGAGGGAATATTTTGCAGGTACAGCGGTCGGGAAGGTGTGAATACAGGTGGACACACTCTGGGCGGATGGGCCTAGACCAGAGAGCTGTGAGGGATCTACAGCGTTCTGGGATTGGTGCCCTGGAACGAGACGTCAGCACAGACCCAAGGGGACATGACCCTGGGGTAGGAATCTCCGTTGCTCTGGAGGCCAGGATCACGTTACCTCAGAGCAACGATGGGACATTAACAACATTCACCAGGCTGGACAGCCTGGGTTTTGTCTGGGTCATGGAGGATCTATGACCTAGCAACCATGGGACACAAAGACAAGAGAAGTGATGCTGCCAATTGTGGAGGAGGCCAGTGAAACATTGTGTGATCATTGTAAGCCCTTATGTCAACAGTACAGGGCAAGATGTTAAATTGTTATTAACTTATTACTAAGGATGAAGAACCTTAGATATATATGTGTTGTGTATATATTAATGACTAGTGTCATTTCTGTTTAAGTGCCAGCATTCTGGTCCATGTAATTTTATGGTTATGTTTGTATGTAATTATATGTCAGCAGTTTAGGTATATGTGCATTGTTGGAGATGGGAAAAATTATTACAGACTATTTTACCTGTGCTATGATGTGAATATAATGTATATGTTGGAGAAGTGTTGTGAGTCATGTCGGGGAAAATTTTAATTTAGTTCATCGTGTGTATGATGAACTTATTGGATGATTTTTTAGTTGTACACATATGGTGGGTGCATCCTCCAGGTCCTTGCACTAATGGAACCATTGCAATGATGCATATGGGGACATATGCGTGTTTAAGGAGGGGAGTGGTGTTGTAATCCACAAGTTAGTAGGAATTATTAGCTAGAGGATCATTACTACAACACTTAACGAATGATGATTGAAAGTACATGTAAGTAGACAGACTATGGATCACATATCTAAGAAAGGTCAATGGATTAAGACCGAAGCTGGTTAGCCAAATGATTAATTCCTGGAAAGAGGAATTATTCTTCGTCAGGCTTCTAGGAACAAGATTACCTCTCTAGGGATAAGGTTAATCGGATTATACCTTCCTTGAGAGGTGGGGTGAAATGGTTGAGGTAGATGGCTGACTGGAGTCAGTCTGATTGTGGAAGTTGAACGAGCAAGTCCTTTTGGATCCCCGGTTGTGGCAGCAGCGAAGTGTAGCAGACAGCTATGCGAGAGCCTGATGTGATCTTAGTGACCAAGTTAAGTCTGCAGTATGTGAGTATTGAATGTAAGACTAACCGGGTGTGGAGCGTTGTAGTAATCATTCCGTATTAGGGACTTAGGCGGAAGTTACGAGTGTGTGTGGTGATCGCGGAGGTCAAGTGGTCTATGGGTATTGGAAGTGTATTGACCTAATAGAGTATGTTAATTAATATAGTATTATTTGTCAGAGTCTATTCTTTGTAATTAAATGACAAAACCCGACGGCCTTTAAATACCTTCCGTATGTTCATTCATTGTGTTCCAGTACAAACCTAGTGGTACGCCTCAAGGGTCTGGTGTGTGTAGGAGTACACGGTGGTAGTAACGGTTGCTGAGGCAAGGTGTTATGTGTTGTGTAATCGCTGTGTTCGGAATGAACCGGGGTTCAGCGTCACGACAGACTGTTGCTAGTTCAGAAGGAAGACTGTTGCTAGTTCAGCAGGAAGACTGGTGCTAGTTCAGAAGGAAGACAGTTGCTAGTTTAGAAGAAAGACTGTTGCTAGTTCAGAAGGAAGACTGTTGCTAGTTCAGAAGGAAGACTGGTGCTAGTTCAGAAGGAAGACTGTTGCTAGTTCAGAAGGAAGACTGGTGCTAGTTCAGAAGGAAGACTGTTGCTAGTTCAGAAGGAAGACTGTTGCTAGTTCAGAAGAAAGACTGTTGCTAGTTCAGAAGGAAGACTGTTGCTAGTTCAGAAGGAAGACTGTTGCTAGTTCAGAAGGAAGACTGTTGCTAGTTCAGAAGGAAGACTGGTGCTAGTTCAGAAGGAAGACTGTTGCTAGTTCAGAAGGAAGACTGGTGCTTGTTCAGAAGGAAGACTGTTGCTAGTTCAGAAGGAAGACTGTTGCTAGTTCAGAAGGAAGACTGTTGCTAGTTCAGGAGGAAGACTGTTGCTAGTTCAGAAGAAAGACTGTTGCTAGTTCAGAAGGAAGACTGTTGCTAGTTCAGAAGGAAGACTGTTGCTAGTTCAGAAGGAAGACTGTTGCTAGTTCAGAAGAAAGACTGTTGCTAGTTCAGAAGGAAGACTGTTGCTAGTTCAGAAGGAAGACTGTTGCTAGTTCAGAAGAAAGACTGTTGCTAGTTCAGAAGGAAGACTGTTGCTAGTTCAGAAGGAAGACTGTTGCTAGTTCAAAAGGAAGACTGTTGCTAGTTCAGAAGGAAGACTGTTGCTAGTTCAGAAGGAAGACTGTTGCTAGTTCAGAAGGAAGACTGTTGCTAGTTCAAAAGGAAGACTGTTGCTAGTTCAGAAGGAAGACTGTTGCTAGTTCAGAAGGAAGACTGTTGCTAGTTCAGAAGGAAGACTGGTGCTAGTTCAGAAGGAAGACTGTTGCTAGTTCAGAAGGAAGACTGTTGCTAGTTCAGAAGGAAGACTGTTGCTAGTTCAGAAGGAAGACTGTTGCTAGTTCAGAAGGAAGACTGTTGCTAGTTCAGAAGGAAGACTGGTGCTAGTTCAGAAGGAAGACTGTTGCTAGTTCAGAAGGAAGACTGTTGCTAGTTCAGAAGGAAGACAGGTTATTCAAGTTACTTGAAAGACTGGAAGTTTCAGTTTAGTACATAAATATATTGAATAAAGGTAAGAGTATTCTGGGATATATTTCTAGATGTTGTAGCACCAATATATCTAATAGAATTGTTCACCTTGCTCCTGCCCTTGTTGAGCCCCAGTTGGATTATACTGTTCATTGTTGGTCTCTGTATTACAGAATGAACACAAGTTCACTTGGTCTTGTTCAGAGAATAATAACAATCAATAACAGGAATTAGAAACCTCCTTTATGAAGAGAGATTAAGAAAAACTAAATTCACATTGTCTAATTCATCCTTTATGTGCCTCTAGGCGCCCCTTTATGTGCCTCTAGGCTTTCCTTTATGTGCCTCCAGGCGGCCCCTTTATGTGCCTCTAGGCGCCCCTTTATGTGCCTCTAGGCTTTCCTTTATGTGCCTCCAGGCGGCCCCTTTATGTGCCTCTAGGCGCCCCTTTATGTGCCTCTAGGCGGCCCTTTATGTGCCTCTAGGCGGCCCTTTATGTGCCTCTAGGCGGCCCCTTTATGTGCCTCTAGGCGGCCCCTTTATGTGCCTCTAGGCGGCCCCTTTATGTGCCTCTAGGCGCCCCTTTATGTGCCTCCAGGCGGCCCCTTTATGTGCCTCTAGGCGCCCCTTTATGTGCCTCTAGGCAGCCTTTTATGTGCCTCTAGGCGGCCCTTTATGTGCCTCTTGGCGGCCCTTTATGTGCCTCTAGGCGGCCCTTTATGTGCCTCTAGGCGGCCCCTTTATGTGCCTCTAGGCGGCCCCTTTATGTGCCTCTAGGCGGCCCCTTTATGTGCCTCCAGGCGGCCCCTTTATGTGCCTCTAGGCGCCCCTTTATGTGCCTCTAGGCTTTCCTTTATGTGCCTCCAGGCGGCCCCTTTATGTGCCTCTAGGCGCCCCTTTATGTGCCTCTAGGCGGCCCTTTATGTGCCTCTAGGCGGCCCTTTATGTGCCTCTAGGCGGCCCCTTTATCTGCCTCTAGGCGCCCCTTTATGTGCCTCTAGGCGGCCCTTTATGTGCCTCTAGGCGGCCCTTTATGTGCCTCTAGGCGGCCCTTTATGTACCTCTAGGCGGCCGTTTATGTGCCTCAAGGCGGCCCTTTATGTGCCTCTAGGCTTTCCTTTATGTGCCTCCAGGCGGCCCCTTTATGTGCCTCTAGGCGCCCCTTTATGTGCCTCTAGGCAGCCCTTTATGTGCCTCTAGGCGGCCCTTTATGTGCCTCTTGGCGGCCCTTTATGTGCCTCTAGGCGGCCCTTTGTGTGTCTCTAGGCGGCCTTTTATGTGCCTCTAGGCGGCCCTTTATGAACCTCTAGGCGGCATCTTTATGTACCTCTAGGCGCCCCTTTATGTACCTCTAGGCGGCCCTTTATGAACCTCTAGGCGGCCTCTTTATGTGCCTCTAGTCGGCCCTTTATGTACCTCTAGGCGGCCCCTTATGTACCTCTAGGCGACCCTTTATGTGCCTCTAGGCGGTCCTTTATGTGCCTCTAGGCGGCCCTTTATGAACCTCTAGGCGGCCTCTTTATGTGCCTCTAGGCGGCCCTTTATGTACCTCTAGGCGACCCTTTATGTACCTCTAGGCGACCCTTTATGTGCCTCTAGGCGGCCCTCTATGTACCTCTAGGCGGCCCTTTATGAACCTCTAGGCGGCCTCTTTATGTGCCTCTAGGCGGCCCTTTATGTACCTCTAGGCGACCCTTTATGTGCCTCTAGGCGGTCCTTTATGTGCCTCTAGGCGGCCCTTTATGTGCCTCTAGGCGGCCCTTTATGTGCCTCCAGGCGGCCCCTTTATGTGCCTCTAGGCGCCCCTTTATGTGCCTCTAGGCGGTCCTTTATGTGCCTCTAGGCGGTCCTTTATGTGCCTCTAGGCGGCCTTTTATGTGCCTCTAGGCGGCCCTTTATGTGCCTCTAGGCGGCCCTTTATGTGCCTCTAGGCGGCCCTTTATGTGCCTCTAGGCGGCCCTTTATGTGATTCCTGGCGGCCCTTTATGTGCTTCTAGGCGCCCCTTTATGTGCCTCTAGGCGGCCCTTTATGTGCCTCTAGGCTGCCCTTTATATGACTCAAGGCGGCCCTTTGTGTGCCTCTAGGCGGCCCTCTATGTACCTCTAGGCGGCCCTTTATGTGCCTCTAGGCGGCCCTTTATGTGCCTCTAGGAGGCCCTTTATGTGCCTCTAGGCGGCCCTTTATGTGCCTCTAGGCGGCCCATTATGTACCTCTAGGCGGCTCCTTTATGTACCTCTAGGCGGCCCTTTATGTGCCTCTAGGCTGCCCTTTATGTGACTCAAGGCGGCCCTCTATGCACCTCTAGGCGGCCCTTTATGTGCCTCTAGGCGGCCCTTTATGTACCTCTAGTCGGCTCTTTATATACCTCTAGGCGGCCCTCTATGTGCCTCTAGGCGGCGCTCTATGTACCTCTAGGCGGCCATTTATGTACCTCTAGGAGGCCCATTTATGTGCCTCTAGGCGGCCATTTATGTGCCTCTAGGCGGCCCCTTTATGTACCTCTGGTCGGCCCTTTATGTACCTGTAGGCGGCCCCTTTATGCACCTCTAGGCGGCCCTTTATGTCCCTCTAGACGGCCCTTTATGTACCTCTAGGCGGCTCTTTATGTGCCTCTAGGCGGCCCTTTATTCACCATCAAGGCGGCCCTTTATGTACCAATATTCGGCCCTTTATTCACCATCAAGGCGGCCCCTTTAAGTACCTTTAGGTGGTCCCTTATGTACCTCTAGGCGGTCCTTTATGTACCTCTAAGCGGCCTCTTACGTACCTCTAGGCGGCCCTTTATGTACCTCTAGGCGGCCCTTTATGTACCTCTAGGCGGCCCCTTTATGTACCTCTAGGCGGCCCCTTTATGTGTCTTTAGGCGAACCCTTTACGTGCCTCTAGGCGGCACATTATGTACTTCTTGGCGGCCCTTTATGTACCTCTAGGCGGCCCCTCTATGTACCTCAAGGCGCCCCTTTAAGTACCTCAAGGTGGCCCTGTATGTACCTTTAGGCGGCCTTTTATGTCCCTCCATGCACCTCTAGGCGGCCCTTTATGTGCCTTTAGACGGCCCATTTCTGTGACTCAAGGTGGCCCTTTTGTAACAAACTAGGCTGTTGTAAGAATTATCCAGAGTGGTTTATCGACAAAAGAGAATGGGAAGCTGAGCCGCATGGTGACCTGACCCCCAGGGGAATTCGCGGTGGAAATAACCGACGCTTTGTTCATATCTGCGTATAATGAATCATCCTATAGTATTCAGTAATTTAGAGAAAATTAGCCTTTATTCATTTTTATTAAAATTGTATTGTATAATAGTACTGGATACAATATCAAGAGTATTCTAATTATTGAGTTTAAGTCACCATCAGTGACGTCACGAATCAGATCTAACTTTTAAGGCGGAGTGACCGGCGGTCATAGGTCAGCAGGGTTGACATGTCTAATATTTCTCAAAGTTTTAATAACCATTTTTGTGATCGGGAACAGCTCTGCCGTTAGATGTTTGTAATTTAATTCAGTAAAATAATTCAACCAGTCTGGATCAATTCAGTACAAACAGAGTTTAATTGTTATAACTTAACCTTGCTAAAGTAACTGGGTAAGCGATGCGGAACAATACAATGTTCTAGTCTGGGGTAGACCAGACAAGAGGAGATCAGTGTGGAAACGGGAGCAGCTGGGATAAGAGGTCAAACATCTTACCTCTCCCCAAGACCAGCCAAGACATCTAGCTGGTCGCCCAAGGTATAGTTGCTATTGTTATGTATAGAAATAGTCTCATTTGCCACTCAGGTCAAGTAGGGAGTGTTAAAGTGATAGGGAGTGAACATTTTTAGATTTTGTTTTAGTTTTTCTTTTAATAAATTAAATTTGTTAATATTTTGCATTTCATTATTTCCATGTGTTTTATGTGTAAACTTGTCCTGGTCACGTGGTCCACACGAGGCAGAGTTGCATTGGGCGCCGATTCTAACATCGAATCGGAATTATCATTACCGTGTAATTTATTCCACACTCAAGGTCATCGTTTATAGTGGGGATCAAGCCCCAAGGTTGAGTAATTAGCGTGATCGATCCAGACCTCGATCATTGCTCTGTAGAGGTGGTCTGGTGGTGGCAGCGTAGAGGCGACTCTAGGGTTTCGATCAGAGCCTAGGTCACGTCATACTGGGTGTAGAATCCTAAGTCGGTCAATCGTCTTAGGACCACGTGGCGTGGAGTTGGCTTTGGTAAAAGTTTTGGAGTCCCTTGGTAGAGAATAAAAAGTAAGAATACGGGTAGAGGGAGTAGAAGGTAGAGAAAAGAGAGAGAGGAACTCAAACCCGTGTTACAATGGTGGCAGCGGTGGGATGTGGTCCTCAAAAGGTGTTCCTTTTGAGGAACACCTACAGGACTTGACTGAGACTTTGAAGTTGTTAGATCAGGCAGGTTTCAGGCTGAATGTTCAGAAGTGCACCTTGGCGGCTCAGAAATTCAAATTTCTGGGGTTCCAGGTGTGCCCAGACGGTATCCGACCTGACCCAGATTCTTGCCGCGCCATTGCTGACATGCCTACTCCAAGGACAGCAAAGGACGTGCGTAGGTTTTTGGGGGCGGCCGGATATTTTCGTCGTCACATTGAAGGTTTCGCTGGCATTTCAGCACCCCTGACTGATCTGACAAAGAAAAATGCGAAGTTTGTGTGGAAATCTGAACATGGCGAGGCCTATCGCAAACTGAAAGACCAACTAATCACGACACCGGTATTGGCTATTCCTGATTTTGAGAAAGAGTGGGAAGTGCACACTGACGCCAGCGGTATTGCTATTGGCGGGTGCTTAATTCAGCGAGACGCAGATAATTTACCCCATCCAGTAGCCTATTTCAGTAGGAAGGTCAAAGGACCTGAAGTTCGTTATTCAGCTACGGATCGGGAGGCACTGGCAGTAGTAGAATCAGTTAGGTATTTCGAGCCTTACCTATTTCAGCGGCATTTTGTAATCTACACAGACCATCGAGCGTTAACACACATATTTAAAAAGCGAACGAAATGCCCACGAATGTCACGCTGGTCTCACGAACTTTCGGCCCACTCATTCCAGATCTTGTACAAGCCTGGTCCAGCACATGTTGTGCCAGATACGCTAAGTAGAAATATAGCGGCAGTTCAAATTAATGAAAACATTGAAACCATTCCATCAGATAAAATGAGAGAATACCAGATGAGCGAGCCTAGATGGAAAGAAATTATTGAGTATTTAGAGGGAGGAAAATACCCGAAAAAGAAAAAGAACTTACCTATACATGATTTTGAGATGAAACAGGGCGTCCTGTATTATGTCAATAGCCAGAATGATAGGGCAGTATTTCAGCTAGTTATTCCGGACGCGTTGCGGTCATCAGCGTTAAAGCTTGCGCATGCTTCAAAACTTGCAGGGCATCCGGGGATCTTTAAAACGCACTTAAAAGCAAAGTCTCTATTTTATTTTCCAGGATTACTTTCTGAGGTAATCAATTTCGTGAAGTCGTGCCCTCGTTGCCAGAGGAGGAAAGGTACCCTTAAGGTACAAGCCCCACTTCAGGAATTTCCTGAAATTCGTGAACCGTTAGATCGTGTGGGGGCCGATCTGATTGATTTACACCACAGTCATGCGGGTAACAGATACGTGTTGGTGCTAGTTGACCATCTGTCTAGATACACTACACTAGTTGCATTACCTCAGAAGGATTCTCGTACGGTTGCAGATGCGTTCTTGCGTAGGTTCGTTACTGTATTCGGACCTCCTAAAGTTTTAGTCTCTGACCGGGGTCAAGAATTCAATGGGAATATATTTAGAGAAGTTTGTAAGATTTTAGAGACAACTTCGGCTTTTACAACAGCCTACCACCCACAAGCAAACGGAATGACGGAACGGACTAATCGTTCAGTCAAGGATATGCTTGCAATCCTTGCTGAACATGATGCAAACACCTGGGATGAACACCTACCCTATGTTCAGTTCGCCTTGAATACTGCCATCCACCAATCAATTAACACCCAACCACTTCATTTGTTTACTGGTAATTCATGCAATTTCCCCTCAGGTCTGCTTAACAGACATAATGTTGCATACGGGGAGGACTATCCTTCAGAGGTCCTTGGTAAAATGAGAAATGCATGGAATATTGCAGCTGAAGCGTCCAAGAAGGCACGGACTTGGTATGCTCATTTTTATGACAAGAAAGTGCGCCCTCTTGAGTTGAAGGAAGGAAGCCTCGTATTGAGAGTGAATGAGGCTGCGCCCGCCAATCAGAGCAGGAAACTAGCTCCGAGGTGGCGAGGACCCTATAGAGTAATTAAAAGGGCGGGGCCGGTTAATCTTGTTATAAAAGGAGTGTTCGAGGACCAGGTGGAAAGGACAATTCACGTAAATAAATTGAAACATTATCATGCTAGAGAGGAATTAGAACTGCCTTCAGCGGGTCTAGTTCCTGACTCAGCAGTGCTGACTCATGGCTTCACCGACGAGTCAGAAGATGAGGATGACCCTCTGTCATCGCTCATCAGTAGTCAGGTGCAGTCTCGCCACCCTATGGTGACGAGATCTCGCGCTATACAGTAAAGTAACTTCCTTAGTTAGTATAATTTAGTATTGATTAGATTTTCCTGTAAAGGCAAATGAGATGTACTATGTCTATACTTGACTCAGGTAGCAACTTTTACCGTGCTCTGGGGTTCCACCTCCACCAAACCCAGAGTATATCTATGCTTCCGCTGTGTTGTGTCTGTCTGTTCCCAGGTCTGATTGGTACACCGACCCAGTTGTTCCAGCCACACGTGAACCTTTGTCTGTAAAGACCGAGGGGGGAGGCACGTTACACAAAGCCCTCCCCCCACCAGACCCAGTAACCCATACATCAGTTACTTTGGGGATGAGTGACTGTCCAAGAGTCACCCGGCCGACGCCTCACGTCACTAACGAGGTTGTCAGGGCCAGCGAGCTGTCCACATTATAGCAGTCACCGGAGGTGCCATACAACGCCGGGGTAGCTGTCTCGAGATCACCAATACCCACCTGCTGCGTCATCAAGACTGCAGTCATTCCAGCAGTGTTGGAGGAGAGGTCAAGAAATGGAAAGCACGTAGCAGTACTCAAGAATTTCGCCGGAAGATTAATGATTACGTCATCTGAAGTAACAAGAAAGCAGAAGTAAGGCGGTCACAGGTGGAAGGCACGGTTTCCCTACAGAGTACCGGGACTCGCCAATAGAAGGTCGCAAAATTGTCTCCTTTGGCCTAAAGTCGGCGGTACGAGGGTATGCACAGTTGGTGTTTACGGCCTAGTAACCTGGTGACATCAAGAAACGCCTGAGATGACGTGAGCAATGATGGAAGACGAGATTCACCTGTTCTGCAAACAAGCAACCCGCCTCTACGACCTTCTAACATCACTCCTGCTAAGAGACACCGTTGGTACATCCAGTTCTGCTCTGCTGTGGTCATCTGCGACGTCAAGTTTAACATCAAGACTGCCGTGTGAACTGTGATTGATATGAAGGCGTGTGGACTGTCGAGAGCAAGATTAATGGCCGAAGTAACAGTATTCTACAGCTGTCACTTGGCACTCCGCTCTACTACACTCTGTCGTCATTCAAGAGTACCGGATGGGAGTACAAGAGGACCAGGTATTGATGTCTACACATGAGAAGAAGCAAGATCGACACCGTCATCGTCAGCGACTACATTCAGCATCCAGCAGCATCGATTTTTTTTTTTCTCGTTTACTCAATATGAACAATTGATACAAACAACAAAGTTGGCTCTGAACATCTGTGTAAAGAACATCTGGACGCTTTTGTTTAAATGTTGAAAAACAGAGTTAGAATCAATACTTTATAAATGTTGAAAAACAGATTTAAAATAATAATTGGTATAATATGAATTTTACTCTATAAATTGGTCAGTAATCAAAATCGAAGCCCCTGTGTAATTGTCTCAGCCCAGAACAAACGGCTATGGAAAATTATGTTGTGCTATTTTTTTTTTTCAGAATGTTTGAACACAGGAGAGGCGGACCAATATAAACATTGACACTTCTAGTGAGTGAGAACACTTGGCTGTACAGTCAGCTGAAACCTGTGATATAGTATAGGAATTTTTATTTTATTTTTAGATACCTGTAATAAACATTAGGTTGTGTTCCTTAACATGTCAAGGTTGACATTGATGGGGAGTGGTTAGTACACGGATGTGAACTGATAGTTCCGTAGTACGCTCCCGGATGACTGAAAGTTCAGTCTGATGATATAACTTTAATGTTTGTTTGAGCACGGTGTGGCCGGCTCTAGAGGACACATGGACTTGGCTAGTGAAGAGCCAAGAGAGTTTAATAGCTAGTTTTTGATGGTAGAGTAGGGACATGTTATTTAGCTATGTCAGTAAGGATAGGATGTATGTTTCCTGATATTGGAGGATTGCTGTCAGTTGACAGCTGAGAAAAATTTGAACATGTTTATTATGATGGACTATTATTTGTCAAATTTTATTAGTTAGGTTAGCTTTTGTTTGTGGCATGAGTTGAATTGTGGGTTTGGATACTAAACCTCGTGAATTTTAACAAATTAACAAGGTTTACTAAGTGCTTGTGCGGGGGGGTTGTAACAAACTAGGCTGTTGTAAGAATTATCCAGAGTGGTTTATCGACAAAAGAGAATGGGAAGCTGAGCCGCATGGTGACCTGACCCCCAGGGGAATTCGCGGTGGAAATAACCGACGCTTTGTTCATATCTGCGTATAATGAATCATCCTATAGTATTCAGTAATTTAGAGAAAATTAGCCTTTATTCATTTTTATTAAAATTGTATTGTATAATAGTACTGAATACAATATCAAGAGTATTCTAATTATTGAGTTTAAGTCACCATCAGTGACGTCACGAATCAGATCTAACTTTTAAGGCGGAGTGACCGGCGGTCATAGGTCAGCAGGGTTGACATGTCTAATATTTCTCAAAGTTTTAATAACCATTTTTGTGATCGGGAACAGCTCTGCCGTTAGATGTTTGTAATTTAATTCAGTAAAATAATTCAACCAGTCTGGATCAATTCAGTACAAACAGAGTTTAATTGTTATAACTTAACCTTGCTAAAGTAACTGGGTAAGCGATGCGGAACAATACAATGTTCTAGTCTGGGGTAGACCAGACAAGAGGAGATCAGTGTGGAAACGGGAGCAGCTGGGATAAGAGGTCAAACATCTTACCTCTCCCCAAGACCAGCCAAGACATCTAGCTGGTCGCCCAAGGTATAGTTGCTATTGTTATGTATAGAAATAGTCTCATTTGCCACTCAGGTCAAGTAGGGAGTGTTAAAGTGATAGGGAGTGAACATTTTTAGATTTTGTTTTAGTTTTTCTTTTAATAAATTAAATTTGTTAATATTTTGCATTTCATTATTTCCATGTGTTTTATGTGTAAACTTGTCCTGGTCACGTGGTCCACACGAGGCAGAGTTGCATTGGGCGCCGATTCTAACATCGAATCGGAATTATCATTACCGTGTAATTTATTCCACACTCAAGGTCATCGTTTATAGTGGGGATCAAGCCCCAAGGTTGAGTAATTAGCGTGATCGATCCAGACCTCGATCATTGCTCTGTAGAGGTGGTCTGGTGGTGGCAGCGTAGAGGCGACTCTAGGGTTTCGATCAGAGCCTAGGTCACGTCATACTGGGTGTAGAATCCTAAGTCGGTCAATCGTCTTAGGACCACGTGGCGTGGAGTTGGCTTTGGTAAAAGTTTTGGAGTCCCTTGGTAGAGAATAAAAAGTAAGAATACGGGTAGAGGGAGTAGAAGGTAGAGAAAAGAGAGAGAGGAACTCAAACCCGTGTTACACTTTAAGTACCTCCAGGCGGCCCCTTTAAGTGCCTCTAGGCGTCCCCTTTATGTGTCTCCATACGGCCCCTTTATGCATCTCTAGGCGGCCATTTATGTTCCTCTAGGCGAACCCTTTATGTACTTCTAGGCGGCCCTTCAACCGTGAAATCCAGCCCATCAACCATGAAGAGCTCAGTCCCCCAGGGTACTGTGCTTGCTCCAGTACTTTTTCTCATCCTCATATCGGACATAGACAAGAACACAACCTATAGCACTGTATCATCCTTTGCAGATGACACTAGGATCTTCATGAGAGTAGGCAACATAGAGGACACGGCAAACCTCCAGTCAGATGTAGATCAGGTCTTTCTATGGGCTATGGAAAATAATATGGTGTTTAACGAAGATAAGTTCCAGCTCATGCGCTATGGAAAAAATGAAAATATAAAAACGGAAACCACGTACAAAACTCAGGCAAATCATAACATAGAACGAAAAGGCAATGTAAAGGATCTGGGTGTACTCATGTCGGAAGACCTTACCTTTAAGGAACACAATAAAGTAGCCATCACAACTGCAAGAAAAATGACAGGTTGGATAACAAGAACTTTTCACACTAGAGATGCTATACCGATGATGATACTTTTCAAAACGCTTGTGCTCTCTAGAGTGGAGTACTGCTGCACAATGACAGCCCCTTTCAAAGCAGGAGAAATTGCTGACCTGGAGAGCGTGCAGAGATCCTTTACTGCTAGAATTCACTCAGTAAACATCTAAACTATTGGGACCGACTAAAGAGCCTAAAACTGTACTCCCTTGAGCGCAGGCGGGAGAGGTACATAATAATTTACACGTGGAAAATATTAGAGGGGCTGGTCCCAAACCTGCACACAGAAATAACATCACATGAGACCAGAAGACATGGCAGGATGTGCAGAATACCCCCGTTGAAAAGCAGAGGTGCAACAGGTACTCTGAGAGAGAACTCTATCAACATCAGAGGCCCGAGACTGTTCAACACGCTTCCACTACACATAAGGGGCATAACTGGCCGACCCCTCACAGTGTTCAAGAGAGAACTGGATAAGCACCTCCAAAGGATACCTGATCAACCAGGCTGTGACTCATACGTCAGGCTGCGAGCAGCCGCGTCCAACAGCCTGGTTGATCAGTCTGGCAACCAGGAGGCCTGGTCGACGACCGGGCCGCGGGGACGCTAAGCCCCGGAAGCACCTCAAGGTAACCTCAAGGTAAGGTAGGCCCTTTATGCACCTCTACGCAGCCTTTTATGTACTTCTAGCTGCCTTTTATGTGCGTCTAGGCGGCCCCATTATGTACCACTAGGCGCCTCTTTATATACCTCTAGGCGGCTCTTTATGTACCTCTAGGCGGCCATATATGTACCTTGTGACGGTAACGCGTTGGTGTTCAGCTGTTTCAAAAGCTAGGGGTATGGCCTTGTCACATAAAGAAAAAAAAAAGAGAAAAGCTGGAACTTTCGTCTGTGGTAAGGTAATGGGAAGACACACAGAACACAAGTAAATTTAACAATGAAATTTTAATTACGTTAGAAAAGCAAGACATGAATAAAATTGGGCATAAAAATTGTAACAGGTAAATCAATCAAACAAAATAATAAGAATAATCACTGGCAAATGAAAAGTTACGTTAAGACAAGTGAATAATAGCAAAGTAAATTATATTAGTGCAGGAATATTGGCTTCAAGCTGCCACCTCCCTTAGTACACGTAAGCCAAGGCTTATTCTACCAATGAGACGTGTTAACTTGTGTGGAGCACGATATATTCTGCCTTCCCTAGGTCGCGGTAGCTCAGACATCAGCTCGTGTGGCGGGTGGTGGAGCAGGTGCGACGGGCATCAGCCAATCAGCGATAGGCAGGCGATGGACAAGCAGTTTGCCGGTTTAACGGTGACGGAGGCGAGCAGGTGCTGAATACGTTTGCTCTCTGGGCAAAACTTGTTGTTGTACTTGTTGGATATATCTTCTATATTAGTTGTTACAGGGACGTACTTAGGAGGGAAGAGCAGGCTCAATCTCTCTTGAAAGAGATTATCGTCACAACTCTCCCCCGAAGCCTGCGGTTCTGGAAGAAGTACGTCGTTATGTGGTGGAGTAATAGGTGGAGTCGCTTCTACTTCATAAACTCTGGAGAGGGCATCGGCTATGATGTTGTCAGAACCCTTGATATAGCGGATCTCCAGGTTGAAATCTTGTAAATACAAAGCCCATCGTAGAAGACGCTGGTTAGTGAATTGGGCTTGATGTAGGAAGCGGAGAGGGTTGTGGTCTGAGAAGATGGTGGTAGACCTGGCACCTTGTAGGTACGGAGCGAAGTGCTGGAGATTCAGGACGATGGATAGTAGCTCCTTTTCAATAGTGCTGTAGTTCCTCTGGTGTGGTTTCAATTTGTAGCTGTAGTAGCTGACAGGTAGAACCTCCTCGCCTCGTTGCTGCATCAGGACACCACCAACGCCGGTACCACTGGCGTCGACATGAAGGACGAAAGGCTTGGTGATATCTGGCGAGGCGAGAATGGGATTAGAACAGAGGAGGAATTTGAGTTGTTCGAAAGCAACGGTTTGCTGCATGGTCCACTTATACCGTTGCTTGGGACTGGTTAATAGGATTAGAGGTGTGGCGACTGTACTGAAATTTCTCACAAACCTACGGTAGTAGGAGGCAAGACCAAGGAAGCGAAGGAGCTGCTTCCTGGTGGTAGGCTGTGGATAATGTTGGATGGCTTGAGTGTGTGAGTTTAACGGAGCTAGGCTGCCACTCCCAATAACATGACCCAGATAACGCACTTTACCTTTCGCGAAGGTGGACTTGCCCAGGTTGATGGTGAGGCCGGCTGTCAGGAGCTTGGCGAACAGACGTCGCAGCTGGAGCAGATGTTCACTCCAGGTGTTGGATGCTACGACGATATCATCCAAGTAGGCATATGTGTTATCCAAGACCTGGATGACACGGTTGACAGCTCTCTGAAAGGTGGCCGGGGCATTACATAGTCCAAAAGGAAGGCGTTCATATCTGAAAAGTCCAAAAGGAGTGATAAAGGCAGATATTTCTTTAGCTCGCTCCGTTAAACACACTTGATAATACCCCTTCAGCAAGTCCACTTGGGACAAGTACTGGGCATTACCAATGGCGTCAAGAATGTCATCTATCCTTGGCAAGGGGTAAGCATCTTTGACTGTCACGTTATTCAACTTACGATAGTCAGTACATAGCCTCACCTTACCTTGGGGTTTTGGCACCAAGATACAGGGTGAGACCCAGGGGGACTCACAAGGTGTAGCCAGTCCATGATCCAAGAGGTACTGCACCTCAGCATGCATGACTTCCTTCTTGCTAGGGCTGATTCGGTAGAAGGGTTGATGAATCGGCCGGGTGTCGGGGAACAGTTGGATGTCGTGCTGGGTAACATTACACTCTTGGGGGTCATCTCGGAACAACTCCTGATGTTCTCTGAAGATCTTGACGAGAGGTGCACTATGATTATCCTGAAAGTAGTTGGGAAGATTATTAAGGATTTCTGAATTAGAAAGCGCTGACTCCTTGTCAGTGCTTTCGGGAGGAGAAGCAGGGAAGGTCTCACTGTGGATGTATGGTTCTGTAAAAGTAGAATAGTTTAACATGACAGTGGGAGGAGTACCATTATATAGCTTCAGGAGGTTGACGTGGCACAGCTGGGTCTTCCGCCGCCTATCTGGAGTTTCTAGAACGTAGTTATGGTTGTTTCTGCACTCCTTGATGCGGTAGGGTCCTGAAAACCTGTTTTGTAAAGGAGAACCTGGGATAGGGAAATAAGCTAGGACGAAGTCTCCCGGCTTAAATTTTCTTACTCTGCTGGTCTGGTCGTAATGAGTCTCCATCCTCTCCTGTGCTTTCTATACATTATCTTGGGCAAAACTGTGGACTCTCTCTAGAATGTGTTGAAGGTTTTGAAGAAACTGGGGCACATTCTGATGCTCACTGAAGGTGGCATCACGTAGAGAGTCTTTGAAAGCCTTGAGGGGAGTACGGCACTTATGGCCGTAGAGCATCTCATAAGGAGATACTCCTAGGGACTCATTGGGAAGACTTCTATAAATGTGCATAATCAGATCAATTTGCTTATCCCAATCCTTAGAGGTTTCACTACAAAACTTTTTCAGGAGTGCTTTGATAGTCTGATGACTACGCTCAAGAGAACCCTGTGAAGCAGGATGATAGGGGCTGGACAATATCTGTTTGATGTTGAACTCCTCCAGTGTCCTCTTGAAGAGATCACTGGTGAAGTTGGTACCACAGTCGCTCTGAATCTCCCTGGGAAATCCATACTGGGTGAAGATCTTCAATAAGTGCTTCACAACCGTAGCAGCCGTAATGTTCTTCACTGGAACTGCTATGGGAAATCTGGTGGTAGGACACAGGATGGTTAAGATATAGGCGTTACCTGAACTGGTCCGAGGTAAAAGACCAACACAGTCTATAATAAGTTTGTGGAAAGGTTCCGCAGGCACCTATATGGGAATCAGTGGCGCTCTGGGAATAGAGATGTTCGGTTTACCTGCCATCTGACATGTATGACACTGTTTTACGTACTGTTTGACGCTATTTACCATACCTGGCCAGTAGTAGTCTTGACGAATTCCATGGTAAGTCTTGTTGAATCCGTAGTGGGAGAGTACTCCGTGGGCCAGGTGTAGAATAGTGGGCCACAGGCTGGCAGGAATCACAAGTTGTTCAATGTTGGCCCAATCGTCCTCCTCCTTCAGTTTACTGGGTCTATATCTGCGGTAGAGCAAGTCGTTCTCTAGGAAGAACCCAGGAATACTGTCGGGTTGAGTCTCAGCCTGGAAAAATAATGGTGTTTAGGTAAGATCTTCCCTCTGTAACTTACGGAACTCCAACTTGGTCAGATTCGGGGGTAGTTTCTGAGGGTCTTGAGGGACAGCGGTAGCAGTAGAGTCAGCTGGCTGTGGTCGTGCGGCTTGTGCACGGGTGGTCACTAGAACCGGAGGAGAAACTTCATCACTCTCTTGAACCTTTGCTGGAACATACTTGAATATAGGGTTATCTGGCCCAGAGGTACACACCTGGGGTTTGTCCATGACGATCAGGTTGGTCGGTTGCAGGTCTGCTGCCAAGTCGTTGCCTAGGAGAAGTTGCACTCCAGGCATGGGAAAAGGCTTTTCCCTGACGGCGACTTGGACTTCACCGTTCACGAAGGGACAATCCAGGTGGACTCTGGCGAGAGGATAAGGAGTGGTAGCAGTGAGGTCAGTGATGAAGACAGTTTCTAGGGTGTAGGCGATGTTGGGCACAGCCCAACATCGTTCAATCAAACATCAAGATGATCGATTGAAGAGCCGCTGTGTCCCTCAAGATCTTCAATTTGAAACGTCCCTCCGGATTTGAACCGTTGGCAGAGACAGTTCCAGTATACAGGTGGTTACTGAAAAGAGAAAGATCATTAACATTAACACCAACATTCATCACAGGCTTACCGGACTTAGGAGGAGTTGGTTTGGGTTTTTGCGTGTCAGTGGTTCCTTTGTATTGAGACTTACCGCACTTATCTATGGTATGTCCATAGAGTCTACAATACTTGCAGTACAATTGCGAGCCAGCTTGATCGGTACTCACTTTCTCGTAACTGTACCACGACTTCTTACTGGAGGATGGTTCTGGTGTCAGCCGGTGGATGAGGCTGTAAGTGTCAGCCGACTTAGCACACTTCAGGTAGTCGGTTTCTTCTTTATCTGCTAAATATAGACGGACAGGAGGCGGCACACGCCTCAAGAATTCTTCAACTAGCATCAGGTTGACGAGTTCTGTAAAAGTAGAGACATGTGCTGCTTCCAGCCATATCATAAAATATCTCCGTTTTGTGTTAGCAAACTCGAGAAAGGTAGTGGTACTTGCCTTCAGGTGGTCACGGAATTTCCTTCGATAACTTTCTGTGGAGAGAAGGTAGGCGTCCAACACTGCTTGTTTCAGAGTCTGGTAGTCATTCTCAGACGCCAAAGTACTGAGTGTGACTGCTGCTCTACCTGTAAGATGGACTCTGAGAAGTGTGGCCCATTGGTCGACAGGCCAACTGAGTTGATTAGCAAGGGTTTCAAAGGTGGTAAAAAACACGTCAACTTCTGCTTCTACAAATGCTGGCATTAACTTACTTGCATGTGATATATTAAAACTGACGGGAAGATTGGCAGTAGCTTGCTGGCGTTGAGCGAGGTGTGAAGTTTCCAACGCGAATTCTCGTTGACGACACTCTATAGCCAGAGTCGCTTGTTGCTTGTCATGTTCGTGTTGCATCTCCAACTCGCGTTGTTTTGTTTCAAGCTGTATTCGTTCACGTTCACGGAGTAAGGCAATCTCACGTTCTTGTTCTTTCCTTCGTATGGCAGCTGCTTCCCTTTGCTGTTCGAGGGCTTCCCTTTGCTGCTCACGTTCAATCTTGGCCAGCTCTAGTTTGAGTTTCATCGTTGTCAAATCAGTTTTATCTGCAATATAGTAAGTTTCATGAGTTTCAGAGTCTATCTTACCTTGCTCTAAGAAGTGATCCAGTAACAGGTTGTGTATGTCATTTTTGTTGGCTTGGTAGGGAACTTCTAGTTGATACTCATGTGCAAGAGTTTGTAATTCAGTCCTCTTGGCACGACTTAAAGTCCCTATTTCACCTGCTGGATCTGCACTGAAAGCTTGGAGACGAAACATGGTGAAATTAGCAAATAAATGTACAACGAATATACCGTTGTGATATAGTGAATGTCAGAAACAGGACAACGTGGCAACTGGTACCTATCCTGTGGAATCTTTAACAATTAAAGTTAAGTACAAGATGTTAAATGATTAATTTAAATCAAGGTCGCAGGAAATCTTGTACCCGGTACTCATGTAAGAGGATAAGGGCAAGATAATCCTACTAAACAAGTGAAACTGAGTTTCTAAAACAAATGAAACAGTTAATTGCCTCAAAAGTAAAATTGGTAGTCCAAGGATGTAGGCATACCTTGCCGAGTCTCTATAGGACATAAGCAAGTTTTTCCCACTGAAATTAATATGATACTTACAGAATTAGCGAACTTTTGTGCTCTGAAAAAGAAAGCTAATTCCCTACCAACGTAGGTATCATCATCTCTGACCGACATGTAGGGGTGCGAGGTGTCAACTGGTGACGAGAACTGCTGCTGAGGTCCCAATTCAGCAACTAAAGTTCGTGCTAGAGGAACTAAGGCCCTCTTTATCCTCCTACAGTCAGATTGCAGAAGATTAGGTGCACTTGACCCGGGGGCAGACCACAGTACCAGGGTACCAATATGATGATCTGTCAAAAATATGAGAAATATCCAAGGGACAAAAGATGGTAAACACGAGTAATAACACGGAGGGAGAGATGACCAATTAAGAGTATGACTGAGGCCTACAGTCACCACGTAATCCAAAGTTGTCTCACCTTCACCATATGCTACTCTCGGAATGCACAATACACACAGCACCATATAAAAATGAAATTGAATATGATAAATAGTAAAAGCTACGTTACCAAAGCCAAATACGCTTACCATAAATTACTACTTGGCACCAGTACCTGAGTGAAGCTCCTAGGGCAGGCCCCCACTTTTATGTGATGGTAACGCATTGGTGTTCGGCTGTTTCAAAAGCTAGGGGTATGGCCTCGTCACATAAAGAAAAAAAAAGAGAAAAGCTGGAACTTTCGTCTGTGTTAAGGTAATGGGAAGACACACAAAACACAAGTAAATTTAACAATGAAATTTTAATTACGTTAGAAAAGCAAGACATGAATAAAATTGGGCATAAAAATTGTAACAGGTAAATCAATCAAACAAAATAATAAGAATAATCACTGGCAAATGAAAAGTTACGTTAAGACAAGTGAATAATAGCAAAGTAAATTATATTAGTGCAGGAATATTGGCTTCAAGCTGCCACCTCCCTTAGTACACGTAAGCCAAGGCTTAGTCTACCAATGAGACGTGTTAACTTGTGTGGAGCACGATATATTCTGCCTTCCCTAGGTCGCGGTAGCTCAGACATCAGCTCGTGTGGCGGGTGGTGGAGCAGGTGCGACGGGCATCAATCAGCGATAGGCAGGTGATGGACAAGCAGTTTGCTGGTTTAACGATGACGGAGGCGAGCAGGTGCTGAATACGTTTGCTCTCTGGGCAAAACTTGTTGTTGTACTTGTTGGATATATCTTCTATATTAGTTGTTACAGGGACGTACTTAGGAGGGAAGAGCAGGCTCAATCTCTCTTGAAAGAGATTATCGTCACAACCTCTAGGCAGCATTTTTATATACCTCTAGGCGGCCCATTATGTACCTCAAGGCGATCTCTTTATGTACCTCTAAGCAGCCCTTTATGTACCTCTAGGCGGCCCTTTATGTACCTCTAGGCGGTCTCATTATGTACCTCTAAGCGGCCTTTTATGTACCTCTAGGCGGCCCTCTATGTACCTTTAGGCTGCGCTCTATTTACCTCTAGGCGGCCCCTTTAAGTACCTCTAGGCGGTCCATTTATGTACCTCTAGGCGGCCCTTTATATACCGCTAAGTGGCCCCTTTATGTGCCTCTAGGAAGCCCTTTATGGGCCTCTAGGTAAGAACATAAGATCAAAGGCAACTGCAGAAGGCCTATTGGCCCATACGAGGCAGCTCCTATTTATAACCACCCAATCCCACTCATATACTTGTCCAACCAATCGAGGGACCCCACCTCCAGCAAGTTACGCGGTAATTGGTTCCACAAATCAACAACCCTGTTACTGAACCAGTATTTACCCAAGTCTTTCCTGAATCTAAACTTATCCAATTTATACCCATTGTTTCGTGTTCTGTCTTGTGTTGATACTTTTAATACCCTATTAATATCCCCTTTGTTATGTCCATTCACCCACTTGTAAACCTCTATAATGTCACCCCTAACTCTTCGCCTTTCCAGTGAATGCAACTTAAGCTTTGTTAATCTTTCTTCATATGAAAGATTTCTAATTTGGGGAATTAACTTAGTCATCCTACGCTGGACACGTTCAAGTGAATTTATATCCATTCTATAATATGGCTACCAAAACTGAACTGCATAATCTAAATGGGGCCTAACTAGAGCAAGATATAGCTTGAGAACCACACCAAGTGTCTTGTTACTAACGCTGCGATTAATAAATCCAAGTGTCCGATTTGCCTTATTGCGAACATTTATGCATTGATCCTCTTGTTTTAAATTCTTACTAATCATAACTCCCAGATCCCTTTCGCAATCCGACTTCGCAATCTCAACAGCATCTTGTAACTCTATCATCATTACCTAGCCTCAGAACTTTACATTTATCAGCATTAAACTGCATTTGCCAATCCTTTGACCATTTCAAAACCCTATCTAGATCAACTTGAAGTGATAGTGAGTCCTCCTCCGAATTAATTTCCCTACCGATTTTCGTATCATCGGCAAATTTGCAAATGTTGCTACTCAAACCTGAATCTAAATCATATATATATATATATATATATATATTATAAACAACAGAGGTCCCAGGACAGAGCCCTGAGGCACTCCACTAACAACATTATCCCACTCTGACTTAACCCCATTTATACTAACTCTTTGTTTCCTTTGGAATAGCCATGCCCTAATCCAATTTAATATAGCACCCCCAATACCATGAGCTTCTATTTTTTTAATTAGTCTTTCATGTGGCACTGTATCAAAAGCTTTGCTAAAGTCAAGGTACACAACATCACAATCCTTACCACTATCAACTGCCTCAACTATGCTAGAATAAAAAGATAACAAATTTGTTAAACATGAACGGCCATTTATAAAACCTGTTGCGACTCAATTATTAATTTATGTTTTTCAAGATGAAGACGAATTTTATTTGCTATTATAGATTCGAGTAACTTTCCCACAATAGACGTTAGGCTAATTGGTCGATAGTTAGATGCAAGTGATCTATCTCCTTTCTTAAAAGCTGGTATCACATTAGAAACTTTCTAAAACTGGCACTCTGCCTGACTATTGATTTATTAAATATGGTTGACAGTGGGTCACAAAGCTCCTCTTTGCATTCTTTAAGCACCCTGGCAAACACTTCATCCGGCCCTGGGGATTTGTTTGGTTTGAGTTTTACTATTTGTTTAAGAACATCTTCCCTGGTAACTGCAAAACTCGTCAACCTGTCCTCGTCCCCACCCACATAGACTTGTTAGGCTGAAGGCATATTGTTAAGTTCCTCTTTAGTAAATACAGATACAAAATATTTATTAAAAATACTACTCATCTCTTCATCACTATCTGTTATTTGACCCTTCTCAGTTTTTAATGGACCTATCCTTTCCCTAGTCTTAGTACGATATAACTGAAAAAAACCTTTAGGATTTGTCTTTGCTTGCCCTGCTATGCGAACTTCATAGTTTCTTTTTGCTTTCCTTATCTCTCTTTTAACATTTCTAACCAGTTGTACGAATTCCTGTTCTAAAGTGACCTCCCCATTTTTAATCCTTTTGTACCAAGGTCTCTTTTTACCTATAAGGTTCTTCAAATTCTTTGTTATCCACTTTGGGTCATTAGTATTCGATCTATTCAATATGTATGGTATACTACGTTCCTGTGCTTTGTTTAGAATATTCTTAAATAAGTTATATATTGAATCCACATTGAAATCCCCATTTAAGTCACCTATCGCTGGGTTCATGTCTCGCTTCAAGACCGGCCCACACCCCATACCCAAGACATAAGAACATAAGAACATAAGAACAAAGGTAACTGCAGAAGGCCTATTGGCCCATACGAGGCAGCTCCTATTCTATAACCACCCAATCCCACTCATATACTTGTCCAACCCGTGCTTGAAACAATCGAGGGACCCCACCTCCACAATGTTACGCGGCAATTGGTTCCACAAATCAACAACCCTGTTACTGAACCAGTATTTACCCAAGTCTTTCCTAAATCTAAACTTATCCAATTTATATCCATTGTTTCGTGTTCTGTCCTGTGTTGATACTTTTAATACCCTATTAATATCCCCCCGGTTATGTCCATTCATCCACTTGTAAACCTCTATCATGTCACCCCTAACTCTTCGCCTTTCCAGTGAATGCAACTTAAGCTTTGTTAATCTTTCTTCATATGAAAGATTTCTAATTTGGGGAATTAACTTAGTCATCCTACGCTGGACACGTTCAAGTGAATTTATATCCATTCTATAATATGGCGACCAAAACTGAACTGCATAATCTAAATGGGGCCTAACTAGAGCAAGATATAGCTTGAGAACCACACCAGGTGTCTTGTTACTAACGCTGCGATTAATAAATCCAAGTGTCCGATTTGCCTTATTAGACTTTCCAATCAATTTGACCCAAAAAATTTCTTAGGCTATTAAAATGAGCTTTTCGAAAATCTGGCACTTTAACAGAATTTTCTCCTACAGGTCTATTCCATTTTATGCTAAATCTGATTTCTTTGTGATCACTGTTCCCTAGCTCACTCCCTATTTCGATGTCATTAATATGTGTTTCCCTATTAGTTAACACTAAATCTAAAATATTATTTTCCCGTGTTGGTTCCTTAATGTGTTGCGTAAGAAAGCAATCGTCAATTAATTCCAGAAAATCTTCTGCTTCACTATTCCCTGTTTTGTTCATCCAGTTTATTCCACTAAAATTAAAGTCACCCATGACATAAATACTGTTAGATCTAGATGCTCTAGATATTTCATCCCATAGGTGTTTTGCTTCCATTCTGTCTAAATTTGGTGGCCTATATATAACTCCTATTATAATATTATTAGCTTTTTCGTTTAATTCTATCCAAATAGTTTCTGTGTGTGGCTCAGTTTTGATTCACTCTTTGAGACTACATTTCAAATTGTCCCTAACATATATGGCTACTCCACCTCCTCGTCTAATATATCTATCTGTGTGAAATAGTTTAAATTCATTTATTTAATATTCAGCTAATAGTTCTCTATTTTCTACATTCATCCACGTTTCGGTAAGTGCAATAATATCTATTTTTTCTGTGCAGACAAGTAACAAGTAATTGTAACAAGTAATAACAAGTAACAAAGACACCTGGTAACAAGACACCTGGTCTGGTTCTCAAGCTATATCTTGCTCTAGTTAGGCCCCATTTAGATTTTGCAGTTCAGTTTTGGTCGCCATATTATAAAATGGATATAAATTCACTTGAACGTTTCCAGCATAGGATGACTAAGTTAATTCCCCAAATTAGAAATCTTTCATATGAAGAAAGATTAACAAAGCTTAAGTTGCATTCACTGGAAAGGCGAAGAGTTAGGGGTGACATTATAGAGGTTTACAAGTGGGTGAATGGACATAACAAAGGGGATATTAATAGGGTATTAAAAGTATCAACACAAGACAGAACACGAAACAATGGGTATAAATTGGATAAGTTTAGATTTAGGAAAGACTTGGGTAAATACTGGTTCAGTAACAGGGTTGTTGATTTGTGGAACCAATTGCCGCGTAACATTGTGGAGGTGGGGTCCCTCGATTGTTTCAAGCATGGGTTGGACATGTATATGAGTGGGATTGGGTGGTTATAAATAGGAGCTGCCTCGTATGGGCCAATAGGCCTTCTGCAGTTGCCTTTGTTCTTATGTTCTTAAGAGCATTTAATTCGTTAATTTTATTTCTTAGACTTCTACTGTTAGTGTAATATACCCTAAGTGAATTGTTATTTTGAGGCCCTTCTCTTTTCCTGATCATTTAGCCAATTCCTTTCTCCCACAAACACATACTTTTATTACCTCCTTCCTCCAAATCAATTCCCATACCTCTATCTACTAACAGTTTAAACCCAAACAAACACCTCTAACCACTTCTTCCAACGAGTTCGCAACAGCAACAACCCCAGCCCTCGATAGATGCACCCCATCACGAGCATACATTTCATTTCTTCCATAGAAGTGTTCCCAGTTGTCTATGAAAGATATTGCATTTGATTTGCAATATCTTTCCAGCCGGCAATTGACACCAAGTGCCCTCGACATCCATTCATTTCCCACTCCTTTTCTTGGAAGAATGCCACATATGATCGGGATTCCTCCCTTGCTCCTAACTAATTCAATGGCTGTCCTGAATCTCTGTATTAGTTCCTCACTCCTAACTCGTCCAACATCATTACCCCCGGCACTAATACAAATAATGGGTTTGTTCCCATTTCCCGTCATAATATCATTCATGTTTCCAACAATATCACCAATTCCAGCTCCCGGATAGCAAACCCTTAATCTGTTCCCCCTATCTCTGGCACAAAACGTTCTGTCAAAATACCTCACCTGGGAATCTCCAACAACCAAAATTCGCTTCGATTCTCCCTTTTCCTTTCGAGCAGTTTGAGGGACCTGTGCTTCAGGTGGTCCCTTTATGTACCTTTAAACGGCCTCTTACGTATCTCTAGGCGGCCCTTTATGTGCCTCTAGGCGGTCCTTTATGTACCTCTAAGCGGCCTCTTATGTACCTCTAGGCGGCCCTTTATGTACCTCAAGGCGGCCCCTTTATGTGCCTCTAGGTTGCCCTTTATGTGCCTCTAGGCTGCCCCTATATGTACCTCTAGACGGCCCTTTATATACCTCTAGGCGGCTCTTTATGTGCCTGTAGGTGGTCCCTTTACTTTCCTCTAGATGGCCATTTATGTACCTCTAGGCGGCCCTTTATGTACCTCTAGCCGGCCCTTTATTTACCTCTAGGCGGCCCTTTATGTGCCTCTAGCCGGACATTTATGTACCTTTAGGCGGCTCTTTATGTACCTCTTGGCGGCCCCACTATGTACCTCTTGGCGGCCTCTTTATGTGCCTCTAGACGGCCCTTTATGTGCCTCTAGGCGGCCCTTTATGTACCTCTAGGCAACTCTGTATGTGCCTCTAGGCGGCTTTTTATGTACCTCTAGGCGGCCCTTTATGTGCCTCTAGGCGGCCCTTTATGTACCTCTAGGCGGCTCTGCATGTGCCTTTAGCCGGCCTTTTATGTACCTCTAGGCGGCCCTTTATGTCGCTCTAGACGGCCCTTTATTCACCTCTAGGCGGACCCTTTGTGTACCTCTAGGCGGCCCCTTTTTGTGTGCCTTTAGGCCGCCCTTTATGTGCCTTTAGGCCGCCCTTTATGTGCCTTTAGGCCGCCCTTTATGTGCCTCTAGGCGGCTCCTTATGTGCCTCTAGGCGGCTCCTTTATGTGCCTCTAGGCGGCCCTTTATGTGCCTCTGGGCGGCCCTTTATGTGCCTCTAGGCGGCCCTTTATGTGCCTCTAGGCGGCCCTTTATGTGCCTCTATGCGGCCCTTTATGTGCCTCTATGCGGGCCTTTATGTGCCTCTAGGCGGCCCTTTATGTGCCTCTAGGCGGCTCCTTTATGTGCCTCTAGCGGCCCTTTATGTGCATCTATGCAGCCCTTTATGTGCCTCTAGGCGGCCCCTTTATGTGCCTCTAGGCGGTCCCTTTATATGCCTCTAGGCGGCCCTTTATGTGCCTCTAGGCAGCCCTTTATGTGCCTATAGGCGGCCCTTTATGTGCCTCTATGCAGCCCTTTATGTGCCTCTAGGCGGCCCCTTTATGCGCCTCTAGGCGGCCCTTTATGTGCCTCTAGGCGGCTCCTTTATGTGCCTCTAGGCGGCTCCTTTATGTGCCTCTAGGCGGCTCCTTTATGTGCCTTTAGGCGGCCCCTTTATGTACCTCTAGGCGGCTCCTTTATGTGCCTCTAGTCGGCCCTTTATGTGCCTCTAGGCGGGTCTTTATGTGCCTCTAGGCGGCCCTTTTATGCGCCTCATGGCGGCTCCTTTATGTGCCTGTAGGCGGTTCCTTTATGTGCCTCTAGGCAACCCTTTATGTGCCTCTAGGAGGCCCTTTATGTGCCTCTAGGCGGCTCCTTTATGCGCCTCTGGGCGGCTCCTTTATGTGCCTCTAGGCGGCCCCTTTATGCGCCTCATGGAGGCTCCTTTATGCGCCTCTAGGCGGCTCCTTTATGTGCCTCTAGGCGGCCCCTTTATGTGCCTCTAGGCGGCCCCTTATGTGCCTCTAGGCGGCCCTTTATGTGCCTCTAGGCGGCTCCTTTATGTGCCTCAAAGCGGCCCTTTATGTGCCTCTAGGCGGCCCTTCATGTGCCTCTAGGCGGCTCCTTTATGTACCTCTAGGCGGCTCCTTTATGTACCTCTAGGCGGCCCCTTTATGAACCTCTAGGCGGCCCCTTTATGTACCTCTAGGCGGCCCCTTTATCTACCACTAGGCGACCCCTTTATGTACCTCTAGGCGGCTCCTTTATTTACCTCTAGGCGGCCCCTTTATGAACCTCTAGGCGGCCCCTTTATGTACCTCTAGGCGGCCCCTTTATGTACCACTAGGCGACCCCTTTAAGTACCTCTAGGCGGCTCCTTTATGTGCCTCAAAGCGGCCCTTTATGTGCCTCTAAGCGGCCCTTTATGTACCTCTAGGTGGCCCTTTATGTACCTCTAGGCGGCTCCTTTATGTACCTCTTGGCGGCTCCTTTATGTACCTCTAGGCGGCCCCTTTATGAACCTCTAGGCGGCCCCTTTATGTACCACTAGGCGACCCCTTTATGTACCTCTAGGCGGCCCCTTTATGTACCACTAGGAGGCCCCTTTATGTACCACTAGGCGGCACATTTATGTGCCTCTAATCGGCTCCTTTATGTGCCTCTAGGCGGGTCTTTTATGTGCCTCTTGGCGGCCCCTTTATGTGCCTCTGGGCGGCCCCTTTATGTACCTCTAGGCGGCTCCTTTATGTACCACTAGGCGGCACATTTATGTGCCTCTAATCGGCTCCTTTATGTGCCTCTAGGCGGCCCTTTATGTGCCTCTGGGCGGCCCCTTTATGTACCTCTAGGCAGCCCCTTTATGTACCTCTAGGCGGCTCCTCTATGTGCCTCTAGGCGGCTCCTTTATGTGCCTCAAGGCGGCTCCTTTATGTGCCTCTAGGCGGCTCCTTTATGTGCCTCTAGGCGGCTCCTTTATGTGCCTCTAGGCGGCTCCTTTATGTGCCTCTAGGCGGCTCCTTTATGTGCCTCTAGGCGGCTTCTTTATGCGCCTCTAGGCGGCTCCTTTATGTGCCTCTAGGCGGCTCCTTTATGTGCCTCTAGGCGGCTCCTTTATGTACCTCTAGGCGGCTCCTTTATGTGCCTCTAGGCGGCTCCTTTATGTGCCTCTAAGCGGCCCTTTATGTGCCTCTAGGCGGCCCTTTATGTATCTCTAGGCGGCCAAATTATGTATCTCTAGGCGACCCCTTTATGTGCCTCTAGGCGGCCCCTTTATGCACTTATAGGCGGCCCTTTATTTGCGTCTAGGCGGACCATTATGTGCCTCTAGGCGGCCCTTTATGTGCCTCTAGGCAGCCCCTTTATGTAACTCTAGGTGGCCCTTTATGTGCCTCTAGGCGGCCTTTTATGTGCCTATAGGCGGCTCCTTTATGTTCCTCTAGGCGGCCCTTTATGTGCCTCTGGGCGGCCCTTTATGTGCCTTTAGGCGGCCCTTTATGTGCCTCTAGGCGGCCCTTCATGTGCCTCTATGCGGCCCCTTTATGTGCCTATAGGCGGCCGTTTATGTGCCTCTATGCAGCCCTTTATGTGCCTCTAGGCGGCCCCTTAATGTGCCTCTAGGCGGTCCCTTTATATGCCTCTAGGCGGCCCTTTATGTGCCTCTAGGCGGCCCTTTATGTACCTCTAGGCAACTCTGTATGTGCCTGTAGGCGGCTCTTTATGTACCTCTAGGCGGCCCTTTATGTACCTCTAGGCGGCTCTGTATGTGCCTTTAGCCGGCCTTTTATGTACCTCTAGGCGGCCGTTTATGTCGCTCTAGACGGCCCTTTATTCCCCTCTAGGCGGACCCTTTGTGTACCTCTAGGCGGCCCCTTTATGTGCCTTTAGGCCGCCCTTTATATGCCTTTAGGCCGCCCTTTATGTGCCTTTAGGCCGCCCTTTATGTGCCTCTAGGCGGCTCCTTATGTGCCTCTAGGCGGCTCCTTTATGTGCCTCTAGGCGGCCCTTTATGTGCCTCTGGGCGGCCCTTTATGTGCCTTTAGGCGGCCCTTTATGTGCCTCTAGGCGGCCCTTCATGTGCCTCTATGCGGCCCCTTTATGTGCCTATAGGCGGCCGTTTATGTGCCTCTATGCAGCCCTTTATGTGCCTCTAGGCGGCCCCTTAATGTGCCTCTAGGCGGTCCCTTTATATGCCTCTAGGCGGCCCTTCATGTGCCTCTAGGCAGCCCTTTATGTGCCTCTATGCAGCCCTTTATGTGCCTCTAGGAGTCGCTTTATGTGCCTCTAAGCGGCCCCTTTATGTACCTCTAGGCGGGCCTTTATGTGCCTCTAGGCGGCCCTTTATGTGCCTCTAGGCGGGCCTTTATGTGCCTCTAGGCGGCTCCTTTATGTGCCTCTAGGCGGCACCTTATGTGCCTCTAGGCGGCCCTTTATGTGCCTCTAGGCGGCCCCTTTATGTGCCTCTAGGCGGCCCATTTATGTGCCTCTAGGCGGCCCTTTATGTGCTTCTAGGCGGCCCCTTTATGTGCCTCTAGGCGGTCACTTTATGTGCCTGTAGGCGGTTCCTTTATGTGCCTCTAGGCGGCCCTTTATGTGCCTCTAGGCAGCCCTTTATGTGCCTCTAGGCGGCTCCTTTATGCGCCTCTAGGCGGCTTCTTTATGTGCCTCTAGGCGGCCAATTTATGAACCTCTAGGCGGCCTCTTTATGTACCACTAGGCGGCCCCTTTATGTACCTCTAGGCGGCCCCTTTATGTATCTCTAGGCGGCTCCTTTATGTGCCTCTAGGCGGCTCCTTTATGCGCCTCTAGGCGGCTCCTGTATGTGCCTCAAAGCGGCACTTTGTGTGCCTCTAGGCGGCCCTTTATATGCCTCAAAGCGGCCCTTTATGTGCCTCTAGGCGGCCCTTTATGTACCTCTAGGCGGCCCTTTATGTGCCTCTAGGCGGCTCCTTTATGTGCGTCAAAGCGGCCCTTTATGTGCCTCTAGGCGGCCCTTTATGTGCCTCTAGGCGGCTCCTTTATGTGCCTCTAAGCGGCCCTTTATGTACCTCTAGGCGGCCCTTTATGTGCCTCTAGGCGGCTCCTTTATGTACCTCTAGGCGGCTCCTTTATGTACCTCTAGGCGGCCCCATTATGAACCTCTAGGCGGCCCCTTTATGTACCACTAGGCGACCCCTTTATGTACATCTAGGCGGCCCCTTTATGTACCACTAGGAGGCCCCTTTATGTACCACTAGGCGGCACTTTTATGCGCCTCTAATCGGCTCCTTTATGTGCCTCTAGGCGGGTCTTTTATGTGCCTCTTGGCGGCCCCTTTATGTGCCTCTGGGCGGCCCCTTTATGTACCTCTAGGCAGCCCCTTTATGTACCTCTAGGCGGCTCCTTTATGTGCCTCTAGGCGGCTCCTTTATGTGCCTCTAGGCGGCTCCTTTATGTGCCTCTAGGGGGCTCCTTTATGTGCCTCTAGGCGGCTCCTTTATGTGCCTCTAGGCGGCTCCTTTATGTGCCTCTAGGCGGCTTCTTTATGCGCCTCTAGGCGGCACCTTATGTGCCTCTAGGCGGCCCTTTATGTGCCTCTAGGCGGCCCCTTTATGTGCCTCTAGGCGGCCCCTTTATGTGTCTCTAGGCGGGCCTTTATGTGCCTCAAGGCGGCCCCTTTATGTGCCTCTAGGCGGCCCTTTATGTGCCTCTAGGCGGCCCCTTTATGTGCCTCTAGGCGGCCCCTTTATGTGCCTCTAGGCGGTTCCTTTATGTGCCTCTAGGCGGCCCTTTATGTGCCTCTTGGCAGCCCTTTATGTGCCTCTACGCGGGCATTTATGTGCCTCTAGGCGGCTCCTTTATGTGCCTCTAGGCGGCTCCTTTATGTGCCTCTAGGCGGCCCTTTATGTGCCTCTAGGCGGCTCCTTTATGTGCCTCTAGGCAGCCCTTTATGTGCCTCTAGGCGGCCCCTTTATGCGCCTCTAGGCGGCTCTTTATGTGCCTCTAGGCGGCTCCTTTATGTGCCTCTAGGCGGCTCCTTTATGTGCCTCTAGGCGGCTCCTTTATGTGCCTTTAGGCGTCCCCTTTATGTGCCTCTAGGCGGCTCCTTTATGTGCCTTTAGGCGGCCCCTTTATGTACCTCTAGGCGGCTCCTTTATGTGCCTCTAGTCGGCCCTTTATGTGCCTCTAGGCGGGTCTTTATGTGCCTCTAGGCGGCCCTTTTATGCGCCTCATGGCGGCTCCTTTATGTGCCTGTAGGCGGTTCCTTTATGTGCCTCTAGGCAACCCTTTATGTGCCTCTAGGCGGCCCTTTATGCGCCTCATGGAGGCTCCTTTATGCGCCTCTAGGAGGCTCCTTTATGTGCCTCTAGGCGGCCCCTTTATGTGCCTCTAGGCGGCCCTTTATGTGCCTCTAGGCGGCCCTTTATGTGCCTCTAGGCGGCTCCTTTATGTGCCTCAAAGCGGCCCTTTATGTGCCTCTAGGCGGCCCTTTATGTGCCTCTAGGCGGCTCCTTTATGTGCCTCTAAGCAGCCCTTTATGTACCTCTAGGCGGCCCTTTATGTGCCTCTAGGCGGCTCCTTTATGTACCTCTAGGCGGCTCCTTTATGTACCTCTAGGCGGCCCCTTTATAAACCTCTAGGCGGCCCCTTTATGTACCTCTAGGCGGCCCCTTTATGTACCACTAGGCGACCCCTTTATGTACCTCTAGGCGGCTCCTTTATGTACCTCTAGGCGGCCCCTTTATGAACCTCTAGGCGGCCCCTTTATGTACCTCTAGGCGGCCCTTTTATGTACCACTAGGCGACCCCTTTATGTACCTCTAGGCGGCTCCTTTATGTGCCTCAAAGCGGCCCTTTATGTGCCTCTAAGCGGCCCTTTATGTACCTCTAGGCGGCCCTTTATGTGCCTCTAGGCGGCTCCTTTATGTACCTCTAGGCGGCTCCTTTATGTACCTCTAGGCGGCCCCATTATGAACCTCTAGGCGGCCCCTTTATGTACCACTAGGCGACCCCTTTATGTACATCTAGGCGGCACCTTTATGTACCACTAGGAGGCCCCTTTATGTACCACTAGGCGGCACTTTTATGCGCCTCTAATCGGCTCCTTTATGTGCCTCTAGGCGGGTCTTTTATGTGCCTCTTGGCGGCCCCTTTATGTGCCTCTGGGCGGCCCCTTTATGTACCTCTAGGCAGCCCCTTTATGTACCTCTAGGCGGCTCCTTTATGTGCCTCTAGGCGGCTCCTTTATGTGCCTCTAGGCGGCTCCTTTATGTGCCTCTAGGGGGCTCCTTTATGTGCCTCTAGGCGGCTCCTTTATGTGCCTCTAGGCGGCTCCTTTATGTGCCTCTAGGCGGCTTCTTTATGCGCCTCTAGGCGGCACCTTATGTGCCTCTAGGCGGCCCTTTATGTGCCTCTAGGCGGCCCCTTTATGTGCCTCTAGGCGGCCCCTTTATGTGCCTCTAGGCGGGCCTTTATGTGCCTCAAGGCGGCCCCTTTATGTGCCTCAAGGCGGCCCCTTTATGTGCCTCTAGGCGGGCCTTTATGTGCCTCTAGGCGGCCCCTTTATGTGCCTCTAGGCGGCCCCTTTATGTGCCTCTGGGCGGCCCCTTTATGTACCTCTAGGCAGCCCCTTTATGTACCTCTAGGCGGCTCCTTTATGTGCCTCTTGGCGGCCCCTTTATGTGCCTCTGGGCGGCCCCTTTATGTACCTCTAGGCAGCCCCTTTATGTACCTCTAGGCGGCTCCTCTATGTGCCTCTAGGCGGCTCCTTTATGTGCCTCAAGGCGGCTCCTTTATGTGCCTCTAGGCGGCTCCTTTATGTGCCTCTAGGCGGCTCCTTTATGTGCCTCTTGGCGGCTCCTTTATGTGCCTCTAGGCGGCTCCTTTATGTGCCTCTAGGCGGCTTCTTTATGCGCCTCTAGGCGGCTCCTTTATGTGCCTCTAGGCGGCTCCTTTATGTGCCTCTAGGCGGCTCCTTTATGTGCCTCTAGGCGGCTCCTTTATGTACCTCTAGGCGGCTCCTTTATGTGCCTCTAGGCGGCTCCTTTTTGTGCCTCTAAGCGGCCCTTTATGTATCTCTAGGCGGCCCTTCATGTGCCTCTAGGCGGCCCTTTATGTACCTCTAGGCGGCCCTTTATGTGCCTCTAGGCGGCTCCTTTATGTGCCTCTAGGCGGCTCCTTTATGTGCCTCTAGGCGGCCCATTATGTGCCTCTAGGCGGCCCTTTATGTGCCTCTAGGTGGCCCTTTATGTGCCTCTAGGCGGCCTTTTATGTGCCTCTAGGCGGCTCCTTTATGTGCCTCTAGGCGGCTCCTTTATGTGCCTCTAGGCGGCCCCTTTATGTGCCTCTAGGTGGCCCTTTATGTGCCTCTAGGCGGCCTTTTATGTGCCTCTAGGCGGCTCCTTTATGTGCCTCTAGGCGGCCCTTTATGTGCCTCTAGGCGGCTCCTTTATGTGCCTCTAGGCGGCTTCTTTATGCGCCTCTAGGCGGCTCGTTTATGCGCCTCTAGGCGGCTTTTTTATGTGCCTCTAAGCCGCCCCTTTATGAACCTCTAGGCTGCCCCTTTATGTACCACTAGGCGACCCCTTTATGTACCTCTAGGCGGCCTCTTTATGAACCTCTAGGCGGCCCCTTTATGTACCACTAGGCGGCCCCTTTATGTACCACTAGGAGGCCCCTTTATGTACCACTAGGCGACCCCTTTATGTGCCTCTAAGCGGCCCCTTTATGAACCTCTAGGCTGCCCCTTTATGTACCACTAGGCGACCCCTTTATGTACCTCTAGGCGGCCCCTTTATGTACATCTAGGCGGCCCCTTTATGTACCACTAGGAGGCCCCTTTATGTACCACTAGGCGGCACTTTTATGCGCCTCTAATCGGCTCCTTTATGTGCCTCTAGGCGGGTCTTTTATGTGCCTCTTAGCGGCCCCTTTATGTGCCTCTGGGCAGCCCCTTTATGTACCTCTAGGCGGCTCCTTTATGTGCCTCTAGGCGGCTCCTTTATGTGCCTCTAGGCGGCTCCTTTATGTGCCTCTAGGCGGCTCCTTTATGTGCCTCTAGGCGGCTCCTTTATGTGCCTCTAGGCGGCCCTTTATGTACCTCTAGGTGGCCCCTTTATGCACCTCTAGGCGGCCCTTTATGTGCCTCTAGGCGGCCCCTTTATGTGCATCTAGGCGGCCCTTTATGCACCTCTAGGCGGCCCTTTATGTGCCTCTAGGCGGTCCCTTTATGTACCTCTTGGCGGCTCCTTTACGTGCCTCTAGGCGGCCCCTTTATGTGCATCTAGGCGGCCCTTTATGCACCTCTAGGCGGCCCTTTATGTGCCTCTAGGCGGTCCCTTTATGTACCTCTTGGCGGCTCCTTTACGTGCCTCTTGGCGGCTCCTTTATGTACCTCTAGGCGGCCCTTTATGTACCTCTAGGCGGCTCCTTTATGTGCCTCTAGGCGGGCCTTTATGTACCTCTAGGTGACCTCTTTATGTCCCTCTAGGCGGGCCTTTATGTGCCTCTAGGTGACCTCTTTATGTGCCTCTAGGCGTCACTTTATCTATCTCAAGGCGGCCCTTTATGTATCTCTAGGCGACCCCTTTATGTGCCTCTAGGCGGCCCCTTTATGTGCCTCTAGGCGGCCAATTATGTACCTTTAGGTGGCCCCTTTATGCACCTCTAGGCGGCCCTTTATGTACCTCTAAGCGGCCCTTTATGTGCCTGTAGGCGGCCCTTTATGCGCCTCTAGGCGGCCCCTTTATGTGCGTCTAGGCGGCCCCTTTATATGCCTCTAGGCGGCCCTTTATGTACCTCTTGGTGGCCCCTTTATGTACCTCTAGGCGGCCCTTTATGCGCCTCTAGGCGGCCCCTTTATGTGCGTCTAGGCGGCCCTTTATGCGCCTCTAGGCGGCCCTTTATGTATCTCTAGGCGGCCCTTTATGTGCTTCAAGGCAGCCCCTTTATGTGCCTCTAGGTGGCCCTCTATGTGCCTCTAGGCGGCCCTTTATGTGCCTCTATGCGGCCCTTTATGTGCCTCTAGGCGGACCCCTTTATGTGCCTATAGGCAGCCCCTTAATGTGCCTCTAGGCGGCCCTTTATGTACCTCTAGGCGGCCCTTTATGTGCCTCTAGGCGGCCCTTTATGTGCCTCTAGGCGGCCTTTTATGCGCCTCTAGGCGGCCCTTTATGTACCTCTAGGCGGCTCTTTATGTGCCTCTAGGCGGCCCTTTATGAGCCTCTAGGCGGCTCCTTTATGTGCCTCTAGGCAGCCCTTTATGTGCCTCTAGGCGGCTCCTTTATGTGCCTCTAGGCTGCCCTTTATATACCTGTAGGCGGCCCTTTATGTACCTCTAGGCTGCCCTTTATGTGCCTCTAGGCGGCCATTTTATGTGCCTCTAGGCGGCCATTTTATGTGCCTCTAGGCGGCCCTTTATGTGCATCTAGGCGGCCTTTTATGTGACTTTAGGTGGGCCCTTTATGTACCTCTAGGCAGCCCTTTATGGGCCTCTAGGCTTCCCTTTTATGCACCTCTAGGCATCCATTTTATTTGCCTATAGGCGGTCCTTTATGTGCATCTAGGCGGCCTTTTATGTGCCTCAAGGCGGCCCTTTTATGCACCTCTAGGCGGCCCTTTTATGCACCTCTAGGCGGCCCTTTAATGCACCTCTAGGCGGCCCCTTTATGTACCTCTAGGCGGCCCTTTATGTACCTCTAGGCGGCCTTTTATGTGCCTTTAGGTGGCCCCTTTATTTACCTCTACGTGGCCCTTTATACACGTCTAGGCAGCTATTTTAAGTGCCTTTAAGCGGCCCCTTTATGTGCCTCTAGGCGGCCATTTTATGTGAATCTAGGCGGCCATTTTATGTGCTTCTGGCGGACCCTTTATGTACCTCTAGGCTGCCCCTTATGCACCTCTAGGCGGCCCCTTTATGTGCCTCTAGGCGGCCATTTTATGTGCCTCTAGGCGGCCATTTTATGTGCTTCTGGCGGACCCTTTATGTACCTCTAGGCTGCCCCTTATGCACCTCTAGGCGGCCATTTTATGTGCCTCTAGGCGGCCATTTTATATGATGAGCCTCTACGCGGCCCGCCATCATTGCTCCTATAAGAGACTCTCAGGGGACGGAAGTTTACTTGTAGTAAACTCCATGTAAGTTGTTAACATTATACTGTGAATATTGTCCACAAGAGAGCGGAGTGGGAGAGGGCGATCTACACAGAAGCTCAGATGGGAACCCTTGCAAGAAAATAAATAAATAATTCAAAGCCTAATTAATATGATATAGCAAAGTTCGTGGTGGGGGGTAGCTTTGGTACTCTTTAAAGTTGTACTCCCTACATATATGCCATGCCCTGTTGGGCACATACCCAGCAGGAATTACTGTTAGAAATTAGGTGAGGCTCCCTGAGTAGGGTCTTCTAGCTCGCATAGACAGAGAAGCAGACATTATTTCTTATTAATACAGATTTATCATTTCTTGTTCTATTTTGTGTTGATATAGTTAACAACTTATTATTACTACCTTCGATATAACTTTTCATCCTTTTGACAACATCAATAATATCAACTATACTTTTCGAAGAATGTGTAAACATAGCTTCCTTAATCTCTTTTAATAATGGAGATTTTTAATTCCTGAGATCAACTTTGTCATTCTTCTCTTTTATGGGTTCAAGTCAAATTATGTCCAGTATATTGTATGTTGACCAAACTGAACTGCATAATCTAAATAGGTCCTTACAAGAGCAAGATAAAGGCAGAGAATAACATTACTAAATGCTACACCGTATATTTCTGTGTGAGAAAATGAGCACCATTACTCTACCTAAACCAGAAGCCAACACCACAATGATCACAGGAGTTAGGTCAAAATATTGACAAGTTTTAAGTTATAAAATATAACAAAATGCAGGAGGCAGACTTTGGAACTTTATTTGTTTTAGTGATCTCAAAAATGTATTTCTGACCCAATGTTTAACACTAACATCTTGTTTTAATAACGTTAAATTGTTCTTCCAGATGACAGAAATCTGAAGAGTATAAAGACAGAAGAAATTAACTAGTTAAAGAACAATTTGAAAATAACAAATAAAGCTGGAACCAAATATTGCATTAACATGTGAAAACATTTAGTAAAATTGGATTTTTTTGGAAATCACTTATATTTTTGGTAAATTAAGTTACTGTATTATGGTTAATGCAGTCGGATCATCACAGAGTTTGATTCCCTGACAGTGTGAGATGCTCAGCCTCCTGATACCTCTGTTCACCTAGCAGTAAACATTAACCTGGAAATTAGTCAACTGTTGAGGGATGCTTCCTGAGGAAGGTCTGTCGTTGGCTTAGGAAGGCCTACACAAGCCTAACAAGCTGCCCGTCTCCGACAGTGGGAAACAATGTTATGTTTTTAAACATATAATAACAAAACCAGCGTGGGACATTTACTGCTTGTGTGAAACTTGACAACAGTTGTGTGAGGTGAGAATCATACGGCCCAATATGGCGGCCTCGAGTCCTGTTATCCAACCGGAAGATGTGAACAGACTGCGGTATGGACTGGCTGTGACTAAGGCAGGACGAGACGCGCTAGCAAGTGTGTTTATGTGGTCGTACCGGGGCGCCTTCCCAGTAGTGACTTACCTCACTCAGGACTTGGGGTACACCAATGCTCAGTACAGGCGTGTCTTCGATGATCACCAGAGGGATAAACTCGAAGCTTCCTCTGACGCGGCAACTTTTGACATCACCCTGTTGTATAAACTCCTGCAACGTGTGTGTGGTCTGGCTGAGATGAATGACCCAACGTGGACCACTCCAGGGCCTCAGGGACCATCACTTGAACACCTCATTTATAGCCTGAAGCAACGCCGAAACACGTTGGCCCATGATAATGTGGGAATGTCAGAGCAAGATCTTACGTCAACACTGACGGAGCTCAGTGACTTATTGGCCAAGATGCTGGCTGAGGCCGGCGTCCGGTGTAGGACAAACAGCCAGGATGTGGACCACGTGACCAGAGATGTCACCAAGTATATTGGTGGTCTGCTAGCGAAGGTCAGAGAGCCGTTGGATCCCTCAGATGTGGCGTACTTGCCTCAGCTCCGCCAGGAGATTAAGATGTTCAGAAGCCACATCACAGAAGAAGTTAAGCAGATGAGCAAGCAAGAGTTAACTGACGGGTATAGACTGCTGTACCAGATTGTTCCCGCACCCTGGCTCCTCCTCAACATTAACTACAACCCAAGTCTTGCTTTTACACGACTGCGACTCCTTGAAGATCCCGTCATAGGGGCAAGACCCTCCCACGCTGCCAAGGGTCAGGATAGCACAAGACCCTCCCACGCTGCCAAGGGTCAGGATAGCACAAGACCCTCCCACGCTGCCAAGGGTCAGGATAGCACAAGACCCTCCCACGCTGCCAAGGGTCAGGATATAAACTATGAAGACATCTTGAGCATGAGACGAGAGAAGGGAAGAGTCCCTGAGTGTGTCCTCCTGATGGGGGAAGGTGGTATGGGCAAGACAACTTTACTCAAGCTCATCCTCGAGAAGTGGGTAGAGGACCCTGATGCCATACGTCACCTGGGCACTGTGGACCTCGTTTTCTATGTACAGTGCAGGGACTCACATCTTAATACCTTCGATGATCTCCTCCGCCAGTTGCTGCCTCAAGCACTTAGTGATTCTGGTGCCGACTTCCAGCTGTTTAAGGAGATAATCTTGAGCTTAAATATATTAGTCCTGATTGACGGCTACGACGAGGTCAACGACCATTCAGGAAGGCTGGTGAAGGAGCTGTTGCACCTGCCTGGCAAGGATGTGAGGTTGGTGATAACCACACGGCCGGGGTGGGACCAACAACTGTCACAGCTCGTCCCACACACCAGACCTCGCTGCAACATCCTCGTCTTGGGCATCACTCCAGAACGTCGCGTGGAGTTCGCCGAGAGAACCATCAAGGTGCTGGTGGAGGAAGAGAGCCAACGGAGTGTCATCACAGGGAGGTTTACCCAGCGGCTGGAGCAGATGAGTCAGTTCCTGGGTGAGTACCTCAACACTCCACTCACCTTGACCTTGTTGGCGCTGCTGTGTGTCGAGGCTCCAGAAGAATTTAACAACCTCACCACAAACACTCAAGTCTACGAGAAGATTCATGACTTCATAACCAGTAAACTGGTGTCCAGACTCACAGACAAACATGTGGTGGACCCCAAAGGAAAATGTGACCAGTTTCTGTTGTTCTATGAAGAGATTAGTTTAAGAGGGATCCAGAGGCAGGAATACGACCTTTGGCCGGAGACGGAAGCGGAGATTAGGGAGAAGTGTGACACTCTGGGACTGCCACAGGAGGAGGTCTTGTCCAACTATTTCACAAGAACCAGCTACCGTCGGGGCCTCAATGTGGTGTGGGTGTTTGGCTATTTTCACGCCAGGTACCAGGAGTATTGTGCCAGCAGGAGGCTGGTCGCTCTCTTGTTGAAGGCTGAGCAAGACCGAGGTGATCCAGCATCACACCGTGTGTCAGGGGAAAGCTCTATAATCATTGACCTCTTGGTGGATGTTGTGGTGTGGGTGATTGGCTATTTTCACGCCAGGTACCAGGAGTATTGTGCCAGCAGGGGGCTGGTCGCTCTCTTGTTGAGGGCTGAGCAAGACCGAGGTGATCCAGCATCACACCGTGTGTCAGGGGAAAGCTCTATAATCATTGACCTCTTGGTGGATGTTGTACGTAAGGAAAAACGCTCCTTGGGAGATCACCTGAGAGGGTCAAAGTTTGATATTAGCGACGTGCAACAAGAGTTTAAGGAGCGCCCCAGATGGGAGAACATTTTAGTCAGCACTACCGGGGTGCTGTGTGCCCGGGGAGTAGAGCACAAGTTCATTACTCACATAATTGACCTGTGCAAGATGGTTACACTTGAGACTGACGAGCTGTTGAAGCATGTAGCAGAGTCCCGCGGGAGTGAGCACGTCATCCAAGCCGTGTGTGAGAAGCTGCGTACAGAACAAGAGTGGACAATATGGAGTGTTGACTCGTGTGTTGTCCTGCCGCTTGTTCTTAAGAAAGTGACACCTAAGAACATTTACCTAATCATAAACGATCCATCCCAACTAAAGCAGCACCTGTCTACACTGTCAGTGCTGGCAAAAATAATGGTAACCATATGCTTAAATCTTGACTATAGTTTAGACAGCAAAGAGAGAAGTGTTATATCAAAACAATGTTTGGAGAGGCTGACAGCCCCCGGCAGTAAGTGTACCTTAGAGGAGTTTGATGGTGGCTTGTCTGAGGCAGCCATACCCCTCCTGCCTCACACCCTCGAGAGCCTCACCCTGTACCTCACACTACAGCAACTGCCCGTCCTCATCCGTCACCTGCCTCACCTTCCTCACTTGCAGACTCTTGGTAAATATTCATATTTTCCACCATAATTTTTAGGGTTATTTATAAATACCAAAATTACGCAAAGGGCTTCATTCGTCATGTTTAATATAGTAATTCAGATTTATATTGTTTACATATATGTTTACAACCTTATGGACGAAAGATTCGTTATATTGTTTACAAACATAATCACCTTAAGGGAGACAAAACCTTATATTGTTTACAAACATATTCATCTTATGGATGACAAACACCTGATATTGTTTACAAATATAGTCACCTTAAGAGCGACAAACACCCTATATTGTTTACAAATATAGTCACCTTAAGAGCGACAAACATCTTATATTGTTTACAAATATAGTCACCTTAAGAGCGACAAACATCTTATATTGTTTACAAATATAGTCACCTTAAGGGTGACAAACACCTTACATTGTTTACAAATATAGTCACCTTAAGTGTGACAAACACCTTATATTGTTTACAATTATAGTCACCTTAAGGGTGACAAACCTTCTACTTTGATTACAAATATAGACTTATTAAGGGCGACTACTCCATGAATAATAAATTTTCGAAACATTCCGCTGCTGTATATATTCTTGTGCATAAATAATTTCATGAAGTATTTAGCGACGCCAAACTTTTGGTTCAGATGACTTACCACTTTGACTTTGACTCGTGGTACAGATCTCCTTTCACTGTGACCTAATTCCTGTTCAAGATGACCTTTCACTGTGACCTAATTCCTGTTCAAGATGACCTTTCACTGTGACCTAATTCCTGTTCAAGATGACCTTTCACTGTGACCTAATTCCTGTTCAAGATGACCTTTCACTGTGGCCTAATTCCTGTTCAAGATGACCTTTCACTGTGACCTAATTCTTGTTCAGGATGACCTTTCACTGTGACCTAATTCCTGTTCAAGATGACCTTTCACTGTGACCTAATTCCTGTTCAAGATGACCTTTTACTGTGACCTAATTCCTGTTCAGGATGACCTTTCACTGTGACCTAATTCCTGTTCAGGATGACCTTTCACTGTGGCCTAATTCCTGTTCAGGATGACCTTTCACTGTGACCTAATTCCTGTTCAAGATGACCTTTCACTGTGACCTAATTCCTGTTCAAGATGACCTTTCACTGTGACCTAATTCCTGTTCAAGATGACCTTTTACTGTGACCTAATTCCTGTTCAAGATGACCTTTCACTGTGACCTAATTCCTGTTCAAGATGACCTTTCACTGTGACCTAATTCCTGTTCAAGATGACCTTTCACTGTGGCCTAATTCCTGTTCAAGATGACCTTTCACTGTGGCCTAATTCCTGTTCAAGATGACCTTTCACTGTGGCCTAATTCCTGTTCAAGATGACCTTTCACTGTGACCTAATTCCTGTTCAAGATGACCTTTCACTGTGACCTAATTCCTGTTCAAGATGACCTTTCACTGTGGCCTAATTCCTGTTCAGGATGACCTTTCACTGTGGCCTAATTCCTGTTCAAGATGACCTTTCACTGTGACCTAATTCCTTTTCAAGATGACCTTTCACTGTACTCACCTAATTGTACTCACCTAATTGTGCTTGCGGGGGTTGAGCTCTGGCTCTTTGGTCCCGCCTCTCAACCGTCAATCAACTGGTGTACAGATTCCTGAGCCTACTGGGCTCTATCATACCTACATTTGAAACTGTGTATGGAGTCAGCCTCCACCACATCACTGCCTAATGCATTCCATTTATTAACTACTCTGACACTGAAAAAATTCTTTCTAACGTCTCTGTGGCTCATCTGGGTACTAAGTTTCCACCTGTGTCCCCTTGTTCGTGTCCCACCCGTGCTGAAGAGTTTGTCTTTGTCCACCCTCTCAATTCCCCTGAGAATCTTGTAGGTGGTTATCATGTCTCCCCTTACTCTTCTGTTTTCCAGGGATGTGAGGTTCAGCTCCTTTAGCCTTTCCTCGTAGCTCAATCCTCTCAGTTCCGGGACGAGCCTGGTGGCATACCGCTGAATCTTCTCTAACTTTGTCTTGTGTTTAACTAGGTATGGACTCCAGGCTGGAGCTGCATACTCCAGGATTGGTCTTACATAAGTGGTATACAGGGTTCTGAAAGATTCCTTACACAAGTTTCTAAAGGCAGTTCTTATGTTGGCCAGTCTAGCATATGCCGCTGATGACCTAATTCCTGTTCAAGTTGACCTTTCACTGTGACCTAATTCTTGTTCAAGATGACCTTTCACTGTGACCTAATTCCTGTTCAAGATGACCTTTCACTGTGACCTAATTCTTGTTCAGGATGACCTTTCACTGTGACCTAATTCTTGTTCAGGATGACCTTTCACTGTGACCTAATTCCTGTTCAAGATGACCTTTCACTGTGACCTAATTCCTGTTTAAGATGACCTTTCACTGTGACCTAATTCCTGTTTAAGATGACCTTTCACTGTGACCTAATTCCTTTTCAAGATGACCTTTCACACTGACCTAATTCCTGTTTAAGATGACCTTTCACTGTGACCTTGATCCCTTGGTTAATTAGACCTTCCGTAACTTTGATCCTTAATTCAGGTGACCCATCTATCCCTGTGACCTTGATACTTGGTCCAGATGACCTTTCACTGTGACCTTGACTTAGTTTATATGACCTTCTAATGAGACCTTGACCATTGATAAAGATGACCATGTCTGTGACCTTGACCATTGATACAGATGACCTTGACCATTGGCACAGATGACCTTGACCATTGATATAGATGACCTTGACTGTGACCTTGACCATTGATACAGATGACCTTGACCATTGGCACAGATGACCTTGACCATTGATATAGATGACCTTGACTGTGACCTTGACCATTGATACAGATGACCTTGACCATTGGCACAGATGACCTTGACCATTGATATAGATGACCTTGACTGTGACCTTGACCATTGATACAGATGACCTTGACCATTGGCACAGATGACCTTGACCATTGATATAGATGACCTTGACTGTGACCTTGACCATTGATACAGATTACCTTGACTGTGACCTTGACAATTGATACAGATGACCTTGACTGTGACCTTGACAATTGATACAGATAACCTTGACTGTGACCTTGACCATGATACAGATGACCTTGACCATTGATACAGATGACCTTGACCGTGGCTTTTAAAAGCTATTAATACATAGTTTAGATGCTATTAATACTGTCCAAAATACGGACTTGTCATCAGGTAATAAACCCAGCAGTAAGGTGAGTGGATGGCTCAGTATGTCTTCTTGTTATATCTTAGAACATACCAGTAACGACGGTGACTGTATCTCAGTGTATGTCTTCAGGCATTGGCCTGGACGCCACGGGCTACGTGGACCCGGACACCCTGGACGCCACGGGCTACGTGGACCCGGACACCCTGGACGCCACGGGCTACGTGGACCCGGACACCCTGGACGCCACGGGCTACGTGGACCCGGACACCCTGGACACTCTGCCGTACCAGGGAAGGGAGCTCCGCCTGACCATCAGGCGGGACCTCACTGATGACGACCCCGCCATAGACTGGTGTTGCCACCTGGTGGCTCAGCTGTGTCCTCTCTCAAGAGGAGGGTATAGTGGCCTGGTCTTCCGTGACAGGCGTCTCACCAGTACGTATTGGCTACATTTTAACACGTGAATATCTGTAACTCAGTTGTTTAATTCACAGTGCTTCCAGTGGTTTCAAAAATATTTTTACATTAAAAGTCATGAATTAGAGAACTTATAAGGCTTCTTGAGTAACTTTGAGCACCGTTTAGCGACCAAGAATATTCATTAAGCAAGCTTCACTGCTTATAAGATAACACTGATCAATATTTAGCCCAACATTGTCTTGCTTAATACAAGCTAGATTTACTTGATATAAGTTTTCTTTGGCATGAGTGTGTGACATAGACAGGTGTGGGTGGGGAGAGTAGCCAGGTGTGGGCTTTAGTGTTCCCTCTCATGTGCAGGTGTGGGTGGGGAGAGTAGCCAGGTGTGGGCTTTAGTGTTCCCTCTCATGTGCAGGTGTGGGTCGGGAGAGTAGCCAGGTGTGGGCTTCCGTGTTCCCTCTCGTGTGCAGGTGTGAGTGGGGAGAGTAGCCAGGTGTGGGCTTTAGTGTTCCCTCTCATATGCAGGTGTGGGTGGGGAGAGTAGCCAGGTATGGGCTTTAGTGTTCCCTCTCATCTACAGGTGTAGGTCGGGAGATTAGCCAGGTGTAGGCTTCCGTGTTCCTTCCCATCTGCAGGTGTGGGTGAGGACAGTAGCCAGGTGTGGTTTTCCGTGTTCCTTCCCATCTGCAGGTGTGGGTGGGGAGAGTAGCCAGGTGTGGTTTTCCGTGTTCCTTCCCATCTGCAGGTGTGGGTGGGGAGAGTAGCCAGGTGTGGTGGAAGGAGTGGAAGGTGTTTGAAAGCGGTGACAACGTTTGTTTTCATGTATTAGCTACGTTATTGTGTGGTTGTAAATAAGTTGCCACAACTTACTGCACAACTTTGGCTAAACAATTTTGAGACCGTGTCGCAACCTTAAATGTTGCATAAAAATCGTTTTCCTGATTGATGGAATATATATAAAAAATGTAGAAATATATTAAAAATATATTTCTACATATAATAGAAATAAAATTGAAGCATAATAAAAGGTAGGTTAAAAGTATTTTATTCATTACTTTCACTTAATGGTGAATCCATGGTAGTGGTGGTGGAATTGTTGCTGGGTTATGGTTGGTGGCAGTGGTGGTAGGTTGTGATTGGTGGCAGTGGTGGGTGATGTTTATTGTTGGTGGTAGTGGTTGGTTCTAGTGGTGGTTAATAGTTGTGGTTAGTGATAGTGGTTGATTGCTGTGGTTGGTAATTGTGGTGGCTGATGGTTGTGATTAGTGGTAGGGGTGGTTAATGTTAATGGTGGTTGAGGTTGTGGTGGTTTATGGTATCTGGCTCTGCTCCACTACCCTCCTCCACCTGTGCACAACTACCCTCCTCCACCTGTGCACAACTACCCTCCTCCTCCTCTGCACCACTATCCTCCTCCTCCTCTGCTCCACTACCCTCCTCCACCTCTGCACCACTACCCTCCTCCTACTCTGCACCACTACCCTCCTCCTCCTCTGCTCCACTACCCTCCTCCACCTCTGCACCACTACCCTCCTCCTCCTCTGCACCACTACCCTCCTCCTCTGCACCATACACTTCTCCTTTGCACCACTACCCTCCTCCTCTGCACCACTACCCTCCTCCTCTGCACCACTACCCTCCTCCTCCTCTGCACCACTACCCTCCTCCTCTGCACCATACACTTCTCCTTTGCACCACTACCCTCCTCCTCTGCACCACTACCCTCCTCCTCAGCACCACTTCCCTCTCCCTCTGCACCACTACCCTTCTCCTCTGCACTCACTACCCTCCCCCTCCTCTGCACCACAACCCTCCTCCTCTACACCACTACCCTCCTCCTCCTCTGCACCACTACCCTCCTCCTCTGCACCACTACCCTCCACGTCCTCTGCACCACTACCCTCCTCCTCTGCACGACTACCCTCCTCCTCTGCACCACTACCCTCCTCCTCCTCTGCAACACTACTCTCCTCCTCTGCACAACTACCCTCCTTCTCCTCTGCACCTCTTCCCTTCTCCTCTGCTCCACTACCCTCCTACTCCTCTGGACCTCTACCCTCCCCCTCTGCACCACTACCCTCCTCCTCCTCTGCACCACTACCCTCCTCCTCCTCCTCTGCATCACTACCCTCCTCCTCCTCCTCCTCTGCACCACTACCCTCTTCCTCCTCTGCACCACTACCCTCATCCTCCTCTCACCACTACCCTCCACCTCCTCTACACCACTATCCTCCTCCTCTGCACCACTACCCTCCTCCTCCTCCGCACCACTACCCTCCTCCTCCTCTGCACCACTACCCTCCTCCTCCTCCGCACCACTACCCTCCTCCTCCTCTGCACCACTACCCTCCTCCTACTCTGCACCACTACCCTCCTACTCCTATGCACCACTACCCTCCTCCTCCTCCTCTGCACCACTACCCTCCTCCTCTGCACCACTACCCTCCTCTTCCTCCGCACCACTACCCTCCTCCTCTGCACCACTACCCTCCTCCTCCTCTGCACCACTGCCCTCCTCCTCCTCTGCACCACTACCCTCCTCCTCCTCTGCACCACTACCCTCCTCCTCCTCTGCACCACTACCCTCCTCCTCCTCTCCACCACTACCCTCCTCCTCCTCTGCACCACTACCCTCCTCCCCTCTGCACCACTACCCTCCTCCTCCTCTGCACCACTACCCTCCTCTGCACCACTACCCTCCTCCTCCTCTCCACCACTACCCTCCTCCTCCTCTGCACCACTACCCTCCTCCCCTCTGCACCACTACCCTCCTACTCCTTTGTACCACTACCCTCCTCCTCCTCCTCCTCTGCACCACTACCCTCCTCCTCTGCACCACTACCCTCCTCTTCCTCCACACCACTACCCTCCTCCTCCTCTGCACCACTACCCTCCTCCTCCTCTGCACCACTACCCTCCTCCTCTGCACCATACACTTCTCCTTTGCACCACTACCCTCCTCCTCTGCACCACTACCCTCCTCCTCTGCACCACTACCCTCCTCCTCCTCTGCACCACTACCCTCCTCCTCTGCACCATACACTTCTCCTTTGCACCACTACCCTCCTCCTCTGCACCACTACCCTCCTCCTCAGCACCACTTCCCTCTCCCTCTGCACCACTACCCTTCTCCTCTGCACTCACTACCCTCCCCCTCCTCTGCACCACAACCCTCCTCCTCTACACCACTACCCTCCTCCTCCTCTGCACCACTACCCTCCTCCTCTGCACCACTACCCTCCACGTCCTCTGCACCACTACCCTCCTCTGCACGACTACCCTCCTCCTCTGCACCACTACCCTCCTCCTCCTCTGCAACACTACTCTCCTCCTCTGCACAACTACCCTCCTTCTCCTCTGCACCTCTTCCCTTCTCCTCTGCTCCACTACCCTCCTACTCCTCTGGACCTCTACCCTCCCCCTCTGCACCACTACCCTCCTCCTCCTCTGCACCACTACCCTCCTCCTCCTCCTCTGCATCACTACCCTCCTCCTCCTCCTCCTCTGCACCACTACCCTCTTCCTCCTCTGCACCACTACCCTCATCCTCCTCTCACCACTACCCTCCACCTCCTCTACACCACTATCCTCCTCCTCTGCACCACTACCCTCCTCCTCCTCCGCACCACTACCCTCCTCCTCCTCTGCACCACTACCCTCCTCCTCCTCCGCACCACTACCCTCCTCCTCCTCTGCACCACTACCCTCCTCCTACTCTGCACCACTACCCTCCTACTCCTATGCACCACTACCCTCCTCCTCCTCCTCTGCACCACTACCCTCCTCCTCTGCACCACTACCCTCCTCTTCCTCCGCACCACTACCCTCCTCCTCTGCACCACTACCCTCCTCCTCCTCTGCACCACTGCCCTCCTCCTCCTCTGCACCACTACCCTCCTCCTCCTCTGCACCACTACCCTCCTCCTCCTCTGCACCACTACCCTCCTCCTCCTCTCCACCACTACCCTCCTCCTCCTCTGCACCACTACCCTCCTCCCCTCTGCACCACTACCCTCCTCCTCCTCTGCACCACTACCCTCCTCTGCACCACTACCCTCCTCCTCCTCTCCACCACTACCCTCCTCCTCCTCTGCACCACTACCCTCCTCCCCTCTGCACCACTACCCTCCTACTCCTTTGTACCACTACCCTCCTCCTCCTCCTCCTCTGCACCACTACCCTCCTCCTCTGCACCACTACCCTCCTCTTCCTCCGCACCACTACCCTCCTCCTCCTCTGCACCACTACCCTCCTCCTCCTCTGCACCACTACCCTCCTCCTCTGCACCACTACCCTCCTCCTCCTCTGCACCACTACCCTCCTCCTCCTCTGCACCACTACCCTCCTCCCCTCTGCACCACTACCCTCCTACTCCTTTGCACCACTACCCTCCTCCTCCTCCTCTGCACCACTACCCTCCTCCTCTGCACCACTACCCTCCTCTTCCTCCGCACCACTACCCTCCTCCTCTGCACCATTACCCTCCCCCTCCTCTGCACCACTACCCTCCTCCTCCTCTGCACCACTACCCTCCTCCTCCTCTGCACCACTACCCTCCTCCTCCTCTACTCCAACACCCTCCTCCTCTGCACCACTACCCTCCCCCTCTGCACCATTCCTTAAACGTCCTCTGCGCTACTACCCTCCTCCTCCTCTGCACAACTTCTCTCCTCTGCACCACTACCCTGCCCCTTCTCTGCACCTCTACTCTCCTCCTCCTCTGCACCACTACCCTTCCTATGCTCTGCACCACTACCCTCCTCTTCCTCTGTTCCACTACCCTCCTCCTCCTCCTCTGCACCACTAGCCTCCTCTTCCTCTGTACCACTACCCTCCTACTCCTCTGCACCACTACCCTCCTCCTCCTCCTCTGCACCACTACCCTCCTCTTCCTTTCCACCATATCCTCCTCCTCTGTACCACTACCCTCCTCCTCTGCACCACTACCCTCCTCCTCCTCTCCACCACTACCCTCCTCCTCTGTACCACTACCCTCCTCCTCTGCACCACTACCTTCCTCCTCCTCTCCACCACTACCCTCCTCCTCTGCAACACTACCTTCCTCCTCCTCTGCACCACTACCCTCCTCCTCTGCACCACTACCCTCCTCCTTTGCACCACTACACTCCTCCTCTGCACCACTACCCTCCTCCTCTGCACCACTACCCTCCTCCTCTGCACCACTACCCTCCTCCTCCTCTGCACCACTACCCTCCTCTTCCTCTGTTCCACTACCCTCCTCCTCCTCCTCTGCACCACTAGCCTCCTCTTCCTCTGTACCACTACCCTCTTACTTCTCTGCACCACTACCCTCCTCCTCTGCACCACTGCCCTCCTCCTCTGCACCACTACCCTCCTCCTCTGCACCACAACCCTCCTCTTCTGCACCACTGCCCTACTCCTCTGCACCACTACCCTCCTCTGCACTACTACCCTGCCCCTTCTCTGCACCTCTACTCTCCTCCTACTCTGCACCACTACCCTCCTCCTCCTCTGCACCACTACCCTCCTCCTCTGCACCACAACCCTCCTCCTCCTCTGCACCACTACCCTTCTCCTCCTCCTCTGCACCACTACCCTCCTCCTCCTCCTCTGCACCACTACCCTCCTCCTCCTTTCCACCATATCCTCCTCCTCTGCACCGCTACCCTCCTCCTCCTCTGCACCACTACCCTCCTCCTTTGCCTCACTACCATCCTCCTCAGCACAACTACCCTCCTCCTCCTCCTCTGCACCACTACCCTCCTTTTCCTTTCCACCATATCCTCCTCCTCTGTACCACTACCCTCCTCCTCTGCACCACTACCCTCCTCCTCCTCTCCACCACTACCCTCCTCCTCTGTACCACTACCCTCCTCCTCTGCACCACTACCTTCCTCCTCCTCTCCACCACTACCCTCCTCCTCTGCAACACTACCTTCCTCCTCCTCTGCACCACTACCCTCCTCCTCTGCACCACTACCCTCCTCCTTTGCACCACTACACTTCTCCTCTGCACCACTACCCTCCTCCTCTGCACCACTACCCTCCTCCTCTGCACCACTACCCTCCTCCTCTGCACCTCAACCCTCCTACTGCTCCTCTGCACCACAACCCTCCTCCTCCTCCTTTAGACAACTACCCTCCTCCTCCTCTGCACCACTACCCTCCTCCTCATCTGCACCACTAGCCTCCTCCTCTGCACCACTACCCTCCTACTGCTCCTCTGCACCACAACCCTCCTCCTCCTCCTTTAGACCACTACCCTCCTCCTCCTCCTCTGCACCACTACCCTCCTCCTCATCTGCACCACTAGCCTCCTCCTCTGCACCACTACCCTCCTCCTCCTCTGTACAACTTCTCTCCTCTGCACCACTACCCTCCTCCTCTGCACCATAACAATCCCACACCTCTGCACCACTCTCCTTCCCCTGCTCTGCACCACTAACCTCCCACTCCGCTGCACGGCAACCCTGCTTCTCCTCTGCACCACTACCCTCCTCCTCCTCTGCACCAATACCCTCCTCCTCCTCTGCACCACTAACCTCCCACTCCTCTGCACCACTACCCTTCTTCTCCTCTGCACCACTACCCTCCTCCTCCTCTGCTCCAATACCCTCCTCCTCTGCACCACGACCCTCCTCCTCTGCACCACTACCCTCCTCCTCTTCTGAACCACTACCCTCCTCCTCTGCACCACTACCCTCCACCTCTGCACCACTACCCTCCTCTTCCTCCTCATCACTAACCTCCTCTTCCTCCGCACCACTACCCTCCTCCTCCTTCTCTGCACCTCTACCCTCTTCCTCCTCTGCCCCACTACCCTCATCCTCCTCTGCACCACTACCCACCTACTCCTCCTCTGCACCACTACCCTCCTCCTCTGCACCAGTACCCTCCTCCTCTGCACCACTACCCTCCTCCTCGTCTGGACCACTACCTTCCTCCTCCTCTTCACCACTACCCTCCTCATCCTCTGCACCACTACCCTTCTCCTCTGCTCCACTACCCTCTTCGCCCTCTGCACTACTACCCTCCTCCTCTGTACCACTACCCTCCTCCTCTGCTCAACTTCCGTCCTCTTTCTATGCACCTCTACTCTCCTCCTCCTCTGCATCACTACCCTCCTCCCCCTCCTCACTACTATCCTCCTCTTCTGCACCACTAACCTCCTCCTCCTCTGCACAACTTCTCTCCTATGCACCACTACCCTGCCCCTTCTCTGCACCTCTACCCTCCTCCTCCTCTGTACCACTACCCTCCTCCTCCGCTGCACCACTACCCTCCTCCTCTGCACCACTTCCCTCCTCCTCCTCTACACCACTACCCTCCTCCTCTGCACCACTACACTCCTCCTCCTCCGCTCCACCACTACCCTCCTCCTCCTCTGCACCACTACCCTTCTTCTCCTCCTCTGCACCACTACCCTCCTCCTATGCACCACTACCCTCCTCCTCCTCCGCACCACTATCCTCCTCCTCCTCTGCACCACAACCCTAGTCCTCTTTCACCACTACCCTCCTCCTCCTCTGCATCACTACCCTCCTCCTCCTCTGCACCACTACCCTCCTCCTCTGCACCACTACTCTTCTCCTCTTCTGCACCACTACCCTCCTCCTCTGCACCACAACCCTCCTCCTCCTCTGCACCACTACACTCCTCCTCCTCTGGACCACTACCCTCCTCCTCCTCGGCACCACTACCCTCCTCCTCCTCTGCATCACTACCCTCCTCCTCCTCTGCACAACTACCCTCCTCCTCTGCACCACTACCCTTCTCCTCTGCACCACTACCCTCCTCCTCTGCACCACAACCCTCCTCCTCTGCACCACTACCCTCCTCCTCTACACCATTACCCTCCTCTGCACTACTACCCTGCCCCTTCTCTGTACCTCTACTCTCCTCCTCCTCTGCACCACTACCCTCCTCCTCCTCTGCAGCACTACCCTCCTCCTCCTCCTCTGCACCACTACCCTTCTCCTCCTCTGCACCACTACCCTCCTCCTCTGCACCACTACGCATCTTCTCGGCACCTTTACCTTCCATGTCTGCACCATTAACCTCCTCCTCTGCACCACTACCCTCCTCCTCTGCACCACTACCCTCCTCTTCCTCCGCACCACTACCCTTCTCCTCCTCTGCACCACTACCCTCTATTATAGACTGTGGGTTGGTTGGTGCTGTCGTCGTTGATCCTTCTCTACGGACAACCCAACCCAAAACTCGGTTGAGTGCTTATACTTCACTAGGAGATCACCCTTGGCGCTTTTGGCTCTTGGAGAGGGGCTCAACGTCACACGTTTAGGGGATGCGGCTCCCACACCTAGCCTCGTTGTCACGTGCACACACCCACTCGAGCCGCTGTGACTCCCCACTCTCTCCTTAGGTAATATGATCTCCTCGATCCCCTTTTGGCTTATTAGTACTACCTTCTACCCTGTCCACAGCAGTGGTTCTTGGTTCTTTCTCTCTCTCTCTCCTTCTTTACTACTTCCTGGGAAGCCTCACTAGGACAAGGGCAAACACCAGAAAATTGGGATACATTTACTGGACAAAGCACATACACGATACATACACACATATAATAATAATGAATCCTATACTCTATAATATCACAATCAGGCTGCACTCCAACACAATCAGAACTCTATTATCAGCTTATCAAGTGGTATCCTATCTCCTGGTTCACCACCTGATACTATCAACCTCCTCAAGTTGATCAGGTCTACATACACTGTTGTACCATCAGCAAGAGAATATATATATATATGTATCTATAAATGTGTACAAAGAAAATCAGCATATGAATGCAATAACACGTATCAGTATAAATGTTCCTTGCTACACTGCAATGATCCATCGATCACCCTATCAGTCCTAGAACGCATACATCTGTTGGTAATCCAGCCTACGACTGTAACTCTAATCTTCAGTGTAAATCACTCCTTGACATAAGAATGCAAACAACCACTCACCTCTCACTACGTCTTGCACACTAATGACAACCAAACACTATCAACTCCCTACAAGTAATCCACCAGAACTTCCCTTCCACTTCTGGAAGTTCACTACCCTGATATCTTCAGGTTCTTCCGGGCTTCACTACCAGGATCCTCTGCAGCTCCTCCAGGCTGCTATCATGAAGTTTCCTTGAGCAACGACGGTGCTACACCCTTCTGCTAGGTTCCTCCACAGCTCTCTTGGCTGCTACACCATGAAGTTTCCTCGAGCAACTATGGTGCTTCACCACCTCTACAGAAGCACGTGACACTCCTCTTCACTGCTGCTTCTCCTCACAGCTCGAGGTCCTCTCCTCCACTACCTTGGAGTCTCATCAATTACTTCATCTGTGCTGGCTTCGAAGTTCTCAGCAACTTCTTCCCAAAAGACAAACCTGCAACCCATCGACACTCCAATAAAAATGTTTCCCCTTTAACACACAAACAAAAATAACCACACAATATGCTTGCCTCAAACCTCTATCTGTCCTCTACATACAGTGAGAGTGGACTCCCCCGTTTTGGGCGGGTCCATACTCCACCTCGCCCGGAGGCGGTCCTCACTCGCTGGGAGGGTCTTCCTCCGTCAGGAGCCGGGCTCCCTCAGTCGCCTGCCAGTGCTCAGAGGGGACGGACGTTAATCTGTGCTTACCACAGATTAACTGGTCGAGGGCGCTTCTCCCTCTGACTGCGTCTGGTCACGGCGCTTCCACGGCCCACAATAATGTCTCTGGCCGGCTTGATCATCTCTTCTTCGACCAGGACTTGAGACCACAACGTTCCCAGCTCAGTTCCACAGCTGGCACGTCTACACACTTCTCTTCTCTTCGAGATATATCACTAGGGGTTCCCTTCTGGCGGGAGCTCAACGGAGCGCGGCTTTCTCCCTGTGATGTCTGGCACTCAATTCTTCTTCGGGTGGGCCATCTTCACTTTTGTCCTCACCGAGACTTCATTTTTCTGGGCTGGACCTTCATCAAACAGCCATGCTATATCTACATCAATATCTTCTACCGGTTTAATTGACACTGTCTCATCTCCTCCAGCGTCTTCCTTGTCGGCCACCTCTGTCTTCATCACTACCGAGACAGGGTACTCAATGGCTTGGCGGTCTCCTGACTCATCTCCTCGGATGTCAGTCAGGTTCCCACTCTCAGGTGTCCCACCCGTGCCGTGGCCTTCTGGGCACTCCTCTGGGACAGTCTCCGCTATGACTCTTGGCAACACCTTTGTCCCGCACAAGTCATTCCCCAGGATCACTTGGACTCCTGGAATAGGTATGTCGGGGCACACTCCCAACATCACCTCTGCCGACACATATTCCGACCTTAGCTGGACAGTACAAACGGGCATGTCACTCTCAGACAATAACCCACATACTCTCATCTTACCACTGCCAGCTAATCGTCGATCATTCCCAATCAGGCTTCTTGCAATCAAGCTCTGATTAGCTCCGGTATCTCTTAAAATACCAACTTCTACTTCAGGTTGGCTTCCTATTCTGACCCAACCTTTGCTCATGAACGGCCTATACCTCTCGTTCACTAAGTTCGCTCTCTGTGGTTTGTCTCAGAACACATTAGTATATTTACCTCGGGGGTCACACACGGCCAGGGTCACAACTCTCTTGCCCTGCCGACAATCTCGCATCACGTGACCCAATCCGTTACAATTGTAACACCTCACCTGGGAAAAGTCTCTTCTATATGTACCAGAGTAGCTCTGACTCTGCTTACTCACATGAGAATTCCTCGGGCCAGACGTACTACTCGTACTCTGTGGAGCTTTACTGGACTCTTGATTCCCTGGATAACGATTAGTTTCTCGTTTAGCTCCTCCATCCTCGCTTTCAGACGAAGTGCGTGACCTACTCTTCTGAGTTTTAGGGTACTTACTTTTATCTGCCCATTTATCAAAATTCTTCTCACCCCAGACTCTTCTGGGTCTTTCATAATTTCTTCCTCCCCAGACTCCACTGGATCTGCCATTGCTGCGTCTCGCCTCGCTTCGCACTCTGTTCTCCCTCAAGCTCTTGTACGCTTCAGTAATCATATCCGCCCTATCTGCGGCATCTTTCACCTCCTTTATCCCTGCTTCTTGGATCTTGAACTTTGTTTCGGGATGCATCATCTCCAAGAACTTCTCCATGACCATCAGTTGCTTCAGGTCAGCGTAAGATCCAACTCCAGCAGCCTCAATCCACTTCTGGAATCGTCTTTCCAGATCCCTTGCTGTCTCAGCAAACGTACACGCTCCAACTTTGATCATCTCTCTGAAGCGCTTCCTATAAGCTTCTGGGGTTAACTGAAACGAGCGCAATATGCTGCTCTTTACCGTGGCATAATCCTGGCACTCTTCCAGTGACAATTGGGTGTATGCCTCCCTGGCTGCACCGGTCAATCTTAACTGGACCAGCTGGGCCCATTCCTCCTGTGGCCACTCCCTGATGCTGGCTACCTTTTCAAAGTGCTCGAAGAAGCTCTCTGCCTCTTCAGGAACAAACAAGGGAATGTCCTTCTCCCTAACCCTAACATCTTGTGAGTGTGATACCTGGGTAGTGCTCTCTGGCAACCCATGTTCAATCCTTTGCTCAGCCAAGGTTCTGTTCGCTTCTATCTGCATTTGTTTTGTTCTCTCTTTTTCTTTTTCGACCTGGGCTCTTTCTTTTTCGACCTGGGCTCTTTCTTTTTCGACCTGGGCTTTTTCTTTTCCTTTCTCCTGTTCCAACTCCAGTTCTCTTATCCTGGTTTTCTCTTTCTCTTTCTCCACCTCTAGTCTTGCTCTCTCTACTTCCAGCCTGGTTTTCTCTTTTTCCTTCTCGGCTTCATTTTTCATCTGGAGTTCTAATTTCATCTTCTCCAGCTGGAACTGTCTCTCCTTGTCCTCTCGTTGTTGCTGCATCTGGAGCTCTAACTGGAATCTCTCCAAGCTCCTATTTCGGCTACTCCTGCTACTGCGGCTACTCTTGCTGCTCCTACTTGATCCCTGGGATCTCACGTCATCCTGCCCATCATCCTCCTTTCCACTTTCAGCTCCTTTTTGGGCTCCTTGCTCTGCCGCTTCACTTCTGGCTCTTAACTGCCTCAGGATCTCATCCTTCATCCCAGCTAATTTAGATGCTCTCAACCTGATGCCACATTTTTCTGCTATTTGCTTCAATTGATCCCTCGTGCAACCTTCTAAGTCCTCAGGCTTGCCTGACTCCACAAATGCTTGCACCTTCTCCATCTTGTCCTGTGAGTCTTCCCAAGAGAGAGAATATACACCTGCAGTCACACAGTTTATCTATTTCAGCAAGGGTGTACAAATCCACTCTTGGACAGGGTGTGGGTGTGTCAGTTCACTCTCCCGGACACAGGCCCCCAATTTATTATAGACTGTGGGTTGGTTGGTGCTGTCGTCGTTGATCCTTCTCTACGGACAACCCAACCCACAACTCGGTAGAGTGCTTATACTTCACTAGGAGATCACCCTTGGCGCTTCTGGCTCTTGGAGAGGGGCTCAACGTCACACATTTAGGGGATGCGGCTCCCACACCTAGCCTCGTTGTCACGTGCACACACCCACTCGAGCCGCTGTGACTCCCCACTCTCTCCTTAGGTAATATGATCTCCTTGATCCCCTTTTGGCTTATTAGTACTACCTTCTACCCTGTCCACAGCAGTGGTTCTTGGTTCTTTCTCTCTCTCTCTCCTTCTTTACTACTTCCTGGGAAGCCTCACTAGGACAAGGGCAAACACCAGAAAATTGGGATACATTTACTGGACAAAGCACATACACGATACATACACACATATAATAATAATGAATCCTATACTCTATAATATCACAATCAGGCTGCACTCCAACACCATCAGAACTCTATTATCAGCTTATCAAGTGGTATCCTATCTCCTGGTTCACCACCTGATACTATCAACCTCCTCAAGTTGATCAAGTCTACATACACTGTTGTACCATCAGCAAGAGAATATATATATATATGTATCTATAAATGTGTACAAAGAAAATCAGCATATGAATGCAATAACACGTATCAGTATAAATGTTCCTTGCTACACTGCAATGATCCATCGATCACCCTATCAGTCCTAGAACGCATACATCTGTTGGTAATCCAGCCTACGACTGTAACTCTAATCTTCAGTGTAAAACACTCCTTGACATAAGAATGCAAACAACCACTCACCTCTCACTACGTCTTGCATACTAATGACAACCAAACACTATCAACTCCCTACAAGTAATCCACCAGAACTTCCCTTCCACTTCTGGAAGTTCACTACCCTGATATCTTCAGGTTCTTCCGGGCTTCACTACCAGGATCCTCTGCAGCTCCTCCAGGCTGCTATCATGAAGTTTCCTTGAGCACCGACGGTGCTTCACCCTTCTGCTAGGTTCCTCCACAGCTCTCTTGGCTGCTACACCATGAAGTTTCCTCGAGCAACTATGGTGCTTCACCACCTCTACAGAAGCACGTGACACTCCTCTTCACTGCTGCTTCTCCTCACAGCTCGAGGTCCTCTCCTCCACTACCTTGGAGTCTCATCAATTACTTCATCTGTGCTGGCTTCGAAGTTCTCAGCAACTTCTTCCCAAAAGACAAACCTGCAACCCATCGACACTCCAATAAAAATGTTTCCCCTTTAACACACAAACAAAAATAACCACACAATATGCTTGCCTCAAACCTCTATCTGTCCTCTACATACAGTGAGAGTGGACTCCCCCGTTTTGGGCAGGTCCATACTCCACCTCGCCCGGCGGCGGTCCTCACTCGCTGGGAGGGTCTTCCTCCGTCAGGAGCCGGGCTCCCTCAGTCGCCTGCCAGTGCTCAGAGGGGACGGACGTCGCTCCGTGTTCCTCCCTCTTCACTCTCCTATTTCAGGCTTTCTGCCTTATTAAAACATGTCTAACTTATAAATAAACATCGCTACTGTCGCTGGGCACACGACCAACTACAAGCAATCACTATGAACTGGCGTATATCGTGCTTACCACAGATTAACTGGTCGAGGGCGCTTCTCCCTCTGACGGCGTCTGGTCACGGCGCTTCCACGGCCCACAATAATGTCTCTGGCCGGCTTGATACTCTCTTCTTCGACCAGGACTTGAGACCACAACGTTCCCAGCTCAGTTCCACAGCTGGCACGTCTACACACTTCTCTTCTCTTCGAGATATATCACTAGGGGTTCCCTTCTATCGGGAGCTCAACGGAGCGCGGCTTTCTCCCTGTGATGTCTGGCACTCAAGTGAGGTCAAGGTCCTCCGGAAGCGAGCCTCACGTCTCCAGCAAAATGTCCACATCTCCTAGCCAGTCATTTATCTGTTTTCTTCTTCATTGCCCATAATCTCAAACTGTTATACATATCCAAGCAACTATTTTACATATGGGTTATCACCTCAATATTTGCTAGACCTTCTAATCAGGTCAGGCTTGATGAATAACTCTCAAGGAGGGAGACTCGTTTCTCCTGTAGGCTGAGATCATAACACCTCCTACTTCTCCTCTGCAGCACTACCCTTCTCCTCTGCACCACTACCCTCCTCCTCCTCTGCACCACTATCCTCCTCCTCCTCTGCACCACTACCCTCCTCCTCCTCTGCTCCAGTACCCTCCTCCTCTGCACTACTACCCTCCTCTTCCTCTGCACCACTACCCTCCTCCTCTGCACCACTACCCTCCTCCTCTGCACCACTACCCTCCTCCTCTGCACCACTACCCTCCTCCTCCTCGGCACCACTACCCTCTTCCTCTACACCACTACCCCCCTCCTCTGCACCACTACCCTCCTCCTCCTCTGCACCACTACCCTCCTCCTCTGCTCAACTTCTATCCTCTTTCTCTGCACCACTACCCTCCTCCTCCTCTGCATCACGACCCTCCTCCCCCTCCTCACCACTACCCTACTCCTTTGCACCACTACCCTCTTCCTCCTCTGCACAGCTTCTCTCCTCTGCACGACTACCCTGCCCCTTCTCTGCACCTCTACCCTCCTCCTCCTCTGTACCACTACCCTCCTCCTCATCCTCTGACCCACTACCCTCATCCTCCGCTGCACCACTACCCTCTTCCTCTGCACCACTACCCTCCTCCTTCTCTGCACCACTGTCCTCCTCCTCCTCTGCACCACTACACTCCTCCTCCTCCTCTGCACCACTACCCTCCTCCTCCTCTGCACCACTACCCTCCTCCTCCTCTGCACCACTACACTCCTCCTCCTCCTCTGCACCACTACCCTCCTCCTCCTCTGCACCACTACCCTCCTCCTCCTCTGCACCACTACCCTCCTCCTCCTCCTCTGCACCACTGCCCTCCTCCTCTGCACCACTTCCCTCCTCTTCCTCCGCACCACTACCCTCCTCCTCTGCACCACTACCCTCCTCCTCCTCTGCACCACTGCCCTCCTACTTCTCCTCTGTAGCACTACCCGTCTCTGCACCACTACCCTCCTCCTCTGCACCACTACCCTCCTCCTCCTTTGCACCACTACCCTCCTCCTCTGCACCACTACCCTCCTCCTCCTCCTTTGCACCACTACCCTCCTCCTCTGCACCACTACCCTCCTCCTCCTCTGCACCACTACCCTCTTTCTCTTCCTTAAGAGATGGGTGTGAGGAGTAGCCAGGTGTGGGCTTCAGTGTTCCCTTTCATCTGCAGGTGTAGGTGGGGAGAGCTGCCAGGTGTGGACTTCAGAGTTCCCTCTCATCTACAGATGTGGGTGTGGAGAGTAGCCAGGTGTGGGCTTCAGTGTTCCCTTTCATCTGCAGGTGTGGGTGTGGGTTGCTTCCAGGTGTGAGCTGCAATGTTCCCTCTCATCTACAGGTGTGGGTGGGGAGAGTTGCTAGGTGTGGGCTTCAATGTTTCCTCTCATCTACAGGTGTGGGTGTGGAGAATTGCCAGGTGTGAGCTTCAATGTTCCCTCTCATCTGCAGGTGTGTGTGTGGAGAGTTGCCAGGTGTGAGCTTCAATGGTCCCTCTCATCTACAGGTGTGGGTGTGGAGAGCTGCCAGGTGTGAGCTGCAATGTTCCCTCTTATCTACATGTGTGGGTGTGGAGAGTTGCCAGGTGTGGGCTTCAATGTTCCCTCTTATCTACAGGTGTGGGTGGGGAGAGTTGCCAGGTGTGGGCTTCAATGTTCCCTCTCATCTACAGGTGTGGGTGTGGAGAGTTGCCAGGTGTGGGCTTCAGTGTTCCCTCTCATCTACAGGTGTGGGTGTGGAGAGTAGCCAGGTGTGAGCTTCAATGTTCCCTCTCGTCTACAGGTGTGGGAGGGGAGAGTTGCCAGGTGTGAGCTTCAATGTTCCCTCTCGTCTACAGGTGTGGGAGGGGAGAGTTGCCAGGTGTGAGCTTCAATGTTCCCTCTCGTCTACAGGTGTGGGAGGGGAGAGTTGCCAGGTGTGAGCTTCAGTGTTCCCTCTCATCTACAGGTGTGGGTGGGGAGAGACTCCTGCGAGGACTTCACCGGAGGGGCGTCACTGGTAATATCCTTACGTTTTGGATCCAGGACAGTGAGGAGAACAAGAAGTACCTCCGAGAGCTTGGTGCGTCGCTTAACAATTTTAATAATGTTTATATATTGTTGATTGTTGAGACCTGCCTCACGAGACCAATAATGTACAAGGACACATCTACGAGGAGCTGGTTGTTGAGACCAGCCTCACGAGACCAATGTAGATGTACATTATATGACAATGATTATCATGTACATCTCTCAATGAGATGATTACATCTCATCAACGATTAGATGTACATGTGTAGATGTACAGTAATCTACAGATGTACATGTGTAGATGTACAGTAATCTACAGATGTACACGTGTAGATGTACAGTAATCTACAGATGTACATGTGTATATGTACAGTAATCTACAGATGTACATGTGTAGATGTACAGTAATCTACAGATGTACATGTGTAGATGTACAGTAATCTACAGATGTACATGTGTAGATGTACAGTAATCTACAGATGTACATGTGTATATGTACAGTAATCTACAGATGTACATGTGTAGATGTACAGTAATCTACAGATGTACATGTGTAGATGTACAGTAATCTACAGATGTACACGTGTAGATGTACAGTAATCTACAGATGTACATGTGTATATGTACAGTAATCTACAGATGTACATGTGTAGATGTACAGTAATCTACAGATGTACATGTGTAGATGTACAGTAATCTACAGATGTACATGTGTAGATGTACAGTAATCTACAGATGTACATGTGTATATGTACAGTAATCTATAGATGTACATGTGTAGATGTACAGTAATCTACAGATGTACATGTGTAGATGTACAGTAATCTACAGATGTACAGTAATCTACAGATGTACAATAATCTACAGATGTACATGTGTAGATGTACAGTAATCTACATATGTACATGTGTAGATGTACAGTAATCTACAGATGTACATGTGTAGATGTACAGTAATCTACAGATGTACATGTGTAGATGTACAGTAATCTACAGATGTACATGTGTAGATGTACAGTAATCTACAGATGTACATGTGTAGATGTACAGTAATCTACAGATGTACATGTGTAGATGTACAGTAATCTACAGATGTACAGTAATCTACAGATGTACATGTGTAGATGTACAGTAATCTACAGATGTACATGTGTATATGTACAGTAATCTATAGATGTACATGTGTAGATGTACAGTAATCTACAGATGTACATGTGTAGATGTACAGTAATCTACAGATGTACATGTGTAGATGTACAGTAATCTACAGATGTACATGTGTAGATGTACAGTAATCTACAGATGTACAGTAATCTACAGATGTACATGTGTAGATGTACAGTAATCTACAGATGTACATGTGTAGATGTACAGTAATCTACAGATGTACATGTGTAGATGTACAGTAATCTACAGATGTACATATGCAGGTATGCTCAAGGTATGAATGAGTTTTAGTATGTTGTGAGATGAATGAGTTTTGGTATGCTGGTGGTATGAATGAGTTTAGGTATGCTGGTGGTATGAATGAGTTTTGGTATGCTGGTGGTATGAATGAATGTTGGTATACTGGTGGTATGAATGAGTTTTGGTAGGTTGTGGGATGAATGAGTTTTGGTATGCTGATCGTATGAATGAGTTTTGGTATGCTGGTGGTATGAATGAATTTTGGAATGTTGGTGGTATGAATGAGTTTTGGTATGCTGGTAGTATGAATGAGTTCAGGTATGCTGATGGATGAATGAGTGTTGGTATGCTGGTGGTATGAATGAGTTTAGGTATGCTGGTAGTATGCATGAGTTTTGGAAGTCTGGTGGAATGAATGAATGTTGGTATGCTGGTGGTATGAATGAGTTTTGGTATGTTGTGGGATGAATGAGTTTTGGTATGCTTGTGGTATGAATGAGTTTTGGTATGCTGGTGGTATGAATGAGTTTTGGTATGCTGGTGGTATGAATGAGTTTTGGAATAAATGAGTTTTGGAATGAATGAGTTTTGGTATGTTAATGGTATGAAAGAATTTTTGTATGCTGGAGGTATGAATGAGATTTAGTATACTGGTGGTATGAATGAGTTTTGGTATGCTGGTGGTATGAATGAGCTCAGATATGCTGCTCGTATGAATGAGTTTTGGTATGCTGGTGGAATGAATGAGTTTTGGAATGCTGGTGGTATGAATAAGCTTTGGTATGCTGATGGATGAATGAGTGTTGGTATGCTGGTGGTATGAATGAGTTTAGGTATGCTGGAGGTATGAATGAGTTTTGGTATGCTCTAGGTATTAATGAGTTTTGCTATGCTGGTGGTATGAATGAGTTTTGGTATGCTGGTGGTATGAATGAGTTTTGGTATGCTGAGGAAATGAATGAATTTTGCTATGTTGGTGGAATGAATGAGTTGTGGTGCGTCGGTGGTATAAATGATTTTTGTGTAATGATAGTTTGAATGAGTTTTTATATTATGGTAGTATGAAGGATTTTTAGTATACATTGTTTGAATGAGTTTTGGTATGTTAGAGGTATGAAAGTATTTTAGTATGCTGAAGGTACCTTCCTTGAGGTTACCTTGAGATGGTTTCGGGGCTTTGCGTCCCCGCGGCCCGGTTCTCGACCAGGCCTCCTCGTTGCTGGACTGGTCAAGCAGGTTGTTGGACGCGGCTACTCGCAACCTGACACCTGAATCACAGCCTGGTTGATCAGGTATCCTTTGGATGTGCTTATCAAGTTCCTTTGAACTCTTTGAGAGGTCGGCCAGTTATACCTCTTATGTGTAATCGAATAGTATAAATGAAGTGGAAGGTATAGATAAGCAGCCTTCCAGTCTGTAGTGGAAGGTATAGATAAGCAGCCTTCCAGTCTGTAGTGGAAGGTATAGATAAGCAGCCTTCCAGTCTGTAGTGGAAGGTATAGATAAGCAGCCTTCCAGTCTGTAGTGGAGGGTATAGATAAGCAGCCTTCCAGTCTGTAGTGGAGGGTATAGATAAGCAGCCTTCCAGTCTGTAGTGGAAGGTATAGATAAGCAGCCTTCCAGTCTGTAGTGGAAGGTATAGATAAGCAGCCTTCCAGTCTGTAGTGGAGGGTATAGATAAGCAGCCTTCCAGTCTGTAGTGGAGGGTATAGATAAGCAGCCTTCCAGTCTGTAGTGGAGGGTATAGATAAGCAGCCTTCCAGTCTGTAGTGGAGGGTATAGATAAGCAGCCTTCCAGTCTGTAGTGGAAGGTATAGATAAGCAGCCTTCCAGTCTGTAGTGGAGGGTATAGATAAGCAGCCTTCCAGTCTGTAGTGGAGGGTATAGATAAGCAGCCTTCCAGTCTGTAGTGGAGGGTATAGATAAGCAGCCTTCCAGTCTGTAGTGGAGGGTATAGATAAGCAGCCTTCCAGTCTGTAGTGGAGGGTATAGATAAGCAGCCTTCCAGTCTGTAGTGGAAGGTATAGATAAGCAGCCTTCCAGTCTGTAGTGGAGGGTATAGATAAGCAGCCTTCCAGTCTGTAGTGGAGGGTATAGATAAGCAGCCTTCCAGTCTGTAGTGGAGGGTATAGATAAGCAGCCTTCCAGTCTGTAGTGGAGGGTATAGATAAGCAGCCTTCCAGTCTGTAGTGGAGGGTATAGATAAGCAGCCTTCCAGTCTGTAGTGGAGGGTATAGATAAGCAGCCTTCCAGTCTGTAGTGGAGGGTATAGATAAGCAGCCTTCCAGTCTGTAGTGGAGGGTATAGATAAGCAGCCTTCCAGTCTGTAGTGGAGGGTATAGATAAGCAGCCTTCCAGTCTGTAGTGGAGGGTATAGATAAGCAGCCTTCCAGTCTGTAGTGGAGGGTATAGATAAGCAGCCTTCCAGTCTGTAGTGGAGGGTATAGATAAGCAGCCTTCCAGTCTGTAGTGGAGGGTATAGATAAGCAGCCTTCCAGTCTGTAGTGGAGGGTATAGATAAGCAGCCTTCCAGTCTGTAGTGGAGGGTATAGATAAGCAGCCTTCCAGTCTGTAGTGGAGGGTATAGATAAGCAGCCTTCCAGTCTGTAGTGGAGGGTATAGATAAGCAGCCTTCCAGTCTGTAGTGGAGGGTATAGATAAGCAGCCTTCCAGTCTGTAGTGGAGGGTATAGATAAGCAGCCTTCCAGTCTGTAGTGGAGGGTATAGATAAGCAGCCTTCCAGTCTGTAGTGGAGGGTATAGATAAGCAGCCTTCCAGTCTGTAGTGGAGGGTATAGATAAGCAGCCTTCCAGTCTGTAGTGGAGGGTATAGATAAGCAGCCTTCCAGTCTGTAGTGGAGGGTATAGATAAGCAGCCTTCCAGTCTGTAGTGGAGGGTATAGATAAGCAGCCTTCCAGTCTGTAGTGGAAGGTATAGATAAGCAGCCTTCCAGTCTGTAGTGGAGGGTATAGATAAGCAGCCTTCCAGTCTGTAGTGGAAGATATAGATAAGCAGCCTTCCAGTCTGTAGTGGAAGATATAGATAAGCAGCCTTCCAGTCTGTAGTGGAGGGTATAGATAAGCAGCCTTCCAGTCTGTAGTGGAGGGTATAGATAAGCAGCCTTCCAGTCTGTAGTGGAGGGTATAGATAAGCAGCCTTCCAGTCTGTAGTGGAGGGTATAGATAAGCAGCCTTCCAGTCTGTAGTGGAGGGTATAGATAAGCAGCCTTCCAGTCTGTAGTGGAGGGTATAGATAAGCAGCCTTCCAGTCTGTAGTGGAGGGTATAGATAAGCATTTGTCTCCTGATTTTATGAATAAGTTTTGGTATGTAATTGATATATTAGCATTTTCTACACTTTATTATCAATATGACTTACTTTACTATTGTTTGGGATCACTATTATTAGTTTTGGCTCATTATTTGTTAATGGATCTTAGTTATTGTAACATTTTAGGGATTTTAGGCATTGGGAATTTTTGTCTGTTTTAGTCTGTTTTAACCTTATTATCCTCAAGATCAAGCAGGAGCATATATACACCTGTGTTATTGTAAGTTGCTTAATGTACAACTAAATACAGTAAGTTGCCGACTGTAACTTACAATTATGCATTAAGCAGCTTACCGTATATGTACTTTCATATTATCAGTATCCTATTGTAAACTTGCTCTAATACAGTAGGAAGCCTTTTGGGCACTTACTTTATTACAGTAAGTAACGTACTGTACAAGATCTTTTGTACAGTAAGCAGCTTACTGTTCAAGTAGTTTAATACAGTAAGTGTCCTTCTACACACTTAAATGAACAATTTCTTTAGTAAAGAAACTACCATATGTACGCCTGCTTTGATACTGTAAGTAGTACTGTACTATATTTTATATAGTACAGTACTGCAAGTATTAAAGTAAATACATGCATTATCTGAAATAAAGTAACATACAACTTTTTACAATTTAAACACTTATTTTCACTCATTCTCTGAGGCCTATTGTTTGGAGGTATTAACTTGCTAGTGGTATATGATATGACTTTTTCAACAGAAACAGAGTAAGACAAATCCGAGTGGTAAACGTTACCAATGGTCCTCAGGACTCTGGCCTGAGACCTGTCTTGTTTACCGTATATATAAACCACGTAGATAAAAAATAAATTCTTAATAAATTAAGAAAAACTTAAAATCGTTACAAGAAGATTTAGCCTTTTAAAATTTAACAAAACATTTGCATATGCTGGTCAATACTGTCAATGCTCAGTTTAATATTACTTTGGCTTACTTTAAATGACTGGAGAGGAAAGTCTCATTTTGATAATTTTCCCATTGATGGTGACCTAACTGGTCACATCTGAGGGTATAAGACTCCGTGATTGTGACAACCTATCCTGACATTTTCCTGTCATTCACACCTTCATTATACCTCACTATCAAACTGTTGCTGCTGACATTGAGAATAGTAACCAGCCTTAAAATATTTAAACTGGGAGAAAGTCACTATTGCTGACCAGGAAAAGCTTTGAGTGTCTGTTTAACAGAAAAATTGATACTATTCATACATCAAATATTGTAACTTTCAACACAAAACTTCAGTGTAATGTCTATCAAAACAGTTTCAATTACTCTTTTTTTCCATCTGTCATGTCAGTGTTAGTTAAGGAAGGGGAGAGAGAATCCTTCTTAAAACCAAATATAAGAAGTATTGCCTGGTTGGAATTGTCACGTTAAAGCATTTCAAATTACATCTGTCATTGGGATACTCTGTGTCAAGATGCTGGGTGCCCCAGAGATGGCTGGGATACCCTGTGGCAAGATGCTGGGTGCCCCAGAGATGGCTGGGATACTCTGTGTCAAGATGCTAGGTGCCCCAGAGATGGCTGGGATACCCTGTGGCAAGATGCTGGGTGTCCCAGAGATGGCTGAGATACTCTGTGGCAAGATGCTAGGTGCCCCAGAGATGGCTGGGATACCCTGTGGCAAGATGCTGGGTGCCCCAGAGATGGCTGGGATACCCTGTGGCAAGATGCTGGGTGCCCCAGAGATGGCTGGGATACTCTGTGGCAAGATGCTAGGTGCCCCAGAGATGGCTGGTATACCCTGTGGCAAGATGCTGGGTGCCCCAGAGATGGCTGGGATACTCTGTGGCAAGATGCTGGGTGTCCCAGAGATGGCTGGGATACTCTGTGGCAAGATGCTGGGTGCCCCAGAGATGGCTGGGATACCCTGTGGCAAGATGCTGGGTGTCCCAGAGATTGCTGGGATACTCTGTGGCAAGATGCTGGGTGCCCCAGAGATGGCTGGGATACTCTGAGGCAAGATGCTGGGTGCCCCAGAGATGGCTGGGATACCCTGTGGCAAGATGCTGGGTGCCCCAGAGATGGCTGGGATACCCTGTGGCAAGATGCTGGGTGCCCCAGAGATGGCTGGGATACCCTGTGGCAAGATGCTGGGTGCCCCAGAGATGGCTGGGATACCCTGTGGCAAGATGCTGGGTGCCCCAGAGATGGCTGGGATACCCTGTGGCAAGATGCTGGGTGCCCCAGAGATGGCTGGGATACCCTGTGGCAAGATGCTGGGTGCCCCAGAGATGGCTGGGATACTCTGTGGCAAGATGCTGGGTGCCCCAGAGATGGCTGGGATACTCTGTGGCAAGATGCTGGGTGTCCCAGAGATGGCTGGGATACTCTGTGGCAAGATGCTGGGTGCCCCAGAGATTGCTGGGATACCCTGTGGCAAGATGCTGGGTGTCCCAGAGATTGCTGGGATACTCTGTGGCAAGATGCCGGGTGCCCCAGAGATGGCTGGGATACTCTGAGGCAAGATGCTGGGTGTCCCAGAGATGGCTGGGATACCCTGTGGCAAGATGCTGGGTGCCCCAGAGATGGCTGGGATACTCTGTGGCAAGATGCTGGGTGTCCCAGAGATGGCTGGGATACTCTGTGGCAAGATGCTGGGTGCCCCAGAGATGGCTGGGATACCCTGTGGCAAGATGCTGGGTGCCCCAGAGATGGCTGGGATACCCTGTGGCAAGATGCTGGGTGCCCCAGAGATGGCTGGGATACTCTGTGGCAAGATGCTGGGTGTCCCAGAGATGGCTGGGATACTCTGTAGCAAGATGCTGGGTGCCCCAGAGATGGCTGGGATACCCTGTGGCAAGATGCTGGGTGTCCCAGAGATGGCTGGGATACTCTGTGGCAAGATGTTGGGTGCCCCAGAGATGGCTGGGATACCCTGTGGTAAGATGCTGGGTGCCCCAGAGATGGCTGGGATACTCTGTGGCAAGATGCTGGGTGTCCCAGAGATGGCTGGGATACCCTGTGGCAAGATGCTGGGCGCCCGGAGATGACTGGGATACTCTGTGGCAAGATGCTGGGTGCCCCAGAGAAGGCTGGGATACTCTGTGGCAAGATGCTGGGTGCCCCAGAGATGGCTGGGATACCCTGTGGCAAGATGCTGGGTGCCCCAGAGATGGCTGGGATACCCTGTGGCAAGATGCTGGGTGCCCCAGAGATGGCTGGGATACTCTGTGGCAAGATGCTGGGTGTCCCAGAGATGGCTGGGATACCCTGTGGCAAGATGCTGGGCGCCCGGAGATGACTGGGATACTCTGTGGCAAGATGCTGGGTGCCCCAGAGAAGGCTGGGATACTCTGTGGCAAGATGCCGGGTGCCCCAGAGATGGCTGGGATACCCTGTGGCAAGATGCTGGGTGCCCCAGAGATGGCTGGAATACTCTGTGGCAAGATGCTGGGTGTCCCAGAGATGGCTGGGATACTCTGTGGCAAGATGCTGGGTGCCCCAGAGATGGCTGGGATACCCTGTGGCAAGATGCTGGGTGTCCCAGAGATGGCTGGGATACTCTGTGGCAAGATGCTGGGTGCCCCAGAGATGGCTGGGATACACTGAGGCAAGATGCTGGGTGTCCCAGAGATGGCTGGGATACCCTGTGGCAAGATGCTGGGTGCCCCAGAGATGGCTGGGATACTCTGTGGCAAGATGCTGGGTGTCCCAGAGATGGCTGGGATACTCTGTGGCAAGATGCTGGGTGCCCCAGAGATGGCTGGGATACCCTGTGGCAAGATGCTGGGTGCCCCAGAGATGGCTGGGATACCCTGTGGCAAGATGCTGGGTGCCCCAGAGATGGCTGGGATACCCTGTGGCAAGATGCTGGGTGCCCCAGAGATGGCTGGGATACCCTGTGGCAAGATGCTGGGTGCCCCAGAGATGGCTGGGATACCCTGTGGCAAGATGCTGGGTGCCCCAGAGATGGCTGGGATACTCTGTGGCAAGATGCTGGGTGCCCCAGAGATGGCTGGGATACTCTGTGGCAAGATGCTGGGTGTCCCAGAGATGGCTGGGATACTCTGTGGCAAGATGCTGGGTGCCCCAGAGATTGCTGGGATACCCTGTGGCAAGATGCTGGGTGTCCCAGAGATTGCTGGGATACTCTGTGGCAAGATGCCGGGTGCCCCAGAGATGGCTGGGATACTCTGAGGCAAGATGCTGGGTGTCCCAGAGATGGCTGGGATACCCTGTGGCAAGATGCTGGGTGCCCCAGAGATGGCTGGGATACTCTGTGGCAAGATGCTGGGTGTCCCAGAGATGGCTGGGATACTCTGTGGCAAGATGCTGGGTGCCCCAGAGATGGCTGGGATACCCTGTGGCAAGATGCTGGGTGCCCCAGAGATGGCTGGGATACCCTGTGGCAATATGCTGGGTGCCCCAGAGATGGCTGGGATACTCTGTGGCAAGATGCTGGGTGTCCCAGAGATGGCTGGGATACTCTGTGGCAAGATGCTGGGTGCCCCAGAGATGGCTGGGATACCCTGTGGCAAGATGCTGGGTGTCCCAGAGATGGCTGGGATACTCTGTGGCAAGATGCTGGGTGCCCCAGAGATGGCTGGGATACCCTGTGGCAAGATTCTGGGTGCCCCAGAGATGGCTGGGATACTCTGTGGCAAGATGCTGGGTGTCCCAGAGATGGCTGGAATACCCTGTGGCAAGATGCTGGGCGCCCGGAGATGACTGGGATACTCTGTGGCAAGATGCTGGGTGCCCCAGAGAAGGCTGGGATACTCTGTGGCAAGATGCTGGGTGCCCCAGAGATGGCTGGGATACCCTGTGGCAAGATGCTGGGTGCCCCAGAGATGGCTGGGATACCCTGTGGCAAGATGCTGGGTGCCCCAGAGATGGCTGGGATACTCTGTGGCAAGATGCTGGGTGTCCCAGAGATGGCTGGGATACCCTGTGGCAAGATGCTGGGCGCCCGGAGATGACTGGGATACTCTGTGGCAAGATGCTGGGTGCCCCAGAGAAGGCTGGGATACTCTGTGGCAAGATGCTGGGTGCCCCAGAGATGGCTGGGATACCCTGTGGCAAGATGCTGGGTGCCCCAGAGATGGCTGGGATACTCTGTGGCAAGATGCTGGGTGTCCCAGAGATGGCTGGGATACTCTGTGGCAAGATGCTGGGTGCTCCAGAGATGGCTGGGATACCCTGTGGCAAGATGCTGGGTGTCCCAGAGATGGCTGGGATACTCTGTGGCAAGATGCTGGGTGCCCCAGAGATGGCTGGGATACACTGAGGCAAGATGCTGGGTGTCCCAGAGATGGCTGGGATACCCTGTGGCAAGATGCTGGATGCCCCAGAGATGGCTGGGATACTCTGTGGCAAGATGCTGGGTGTCCCAGAGATGGCTGGGATACTCTGTGGCAAGATGCTGGGTGCCCCAGAGATGGCTGGGATACCCTGTGGCAAGATGCTGTATCACGATGCGTCGCGTATACGTCAGCAGAAACTTGATGGACGCGACGCAGCCGAATATCAGCAGTAGCAATTGCATAAATATTTAAATAAATGTGTCTGGATCTTAACTATGATTTGAGAAATTCCTTTTCAAAGAGATGAGTTACCTACGTTGGTCGCACAGTAAAAGTATTATGCTGAATTTATATAAAAAAAGAAGAAGTAATTTTAGCATCAATGTTGGGCAAACAGTGCATTGTTCAAGCTACTTAGCAACAAAAAGATAAAAATGCCAAAGATGCAATGAGAGAACCATTGAAAGCTTTTCACATACAAATTTAACAAATTACCATTAATTAGTCCTACTATCCAAAAGTTTACACTTAAAAGATGTGTTATAGATCATAGTCAAATTAATTTCCTTTAACAAAAAACTTAGTTCAGATGTACAGCATACAGAAAGTTTAGTTTAGTCCAAGACTACAAGACTAACTATATTTGGTGGTGGGTCAGTAAGCTAGCTTGTGGCACGGTTTAAGAACAATCCAAAGGTTGAGAGGTGTAAAGCCCAACACCAAAAACTTGGTTAACTTACATATCAAACATATGGCCATAGATGATACTGCCAAGAAGGGTGGCGAGTTGGCTTGCTGCTTGAGTGGTAGAGTACAGAGGTCTCCGATCACAAACCTGGTCCCACTGATATACAACTCGTTTAGTCTCGGTTATAATCCTTGTAATAAATGTATTCCTAATATCCTTGACATTCTTATGTTGTCTCATTCTGACGCATGGGTCATCTTAGCCTCTAAACTAACAACAGTACTTTATTCAACAACTTCTGTGATTTATGTAAATAATATTTCAAGCTAACACCAAGTCAGCAAGCTGATGGGTTTACTACTATCAACCCGCTCATTCGAATGGAACATTGCATTTGGACGTCAAAATCCCAAACGGACAAATAAAAGGGTGCTAAAAATCATAGCGACTCACAAACATTATCCAGAGACATTTCAGTAGCCATACACAGACTCAGACTTGGTTACAAGTGCTGCTGGGAGGTATAATAAACCCAATTGTTAAAGAGTGTCATATCTGTCGTACAAATGCAGAGGCGCCTCTATTGCATTACTTACTGGAATGTAAAGCAACTTATCTACTCAGACCCCAACCCACACACATTAAATTATGAAATTAAAAAATCCAATTTTGGATGTCAACCGACCAACTCACACTAAACATAGAAAAGACCTACTACATCATATTTGGAAGCAAATCAACAAATGCAATTCAGCTTCAGATAGACAATGTTAACATCAGCAATGAAAATGCTGGAAAGTTCCTTGGCCTATACATAGACAAGATATTTAACTTCAGCACCCACATACAACACATAACCAAGAAAGTCTCAAAAAACGGTTGTAGTTTTCTTTAAAATCAGATATTATGTTCCAAACTCTGCTCTCCTCTCACTATACTATGCGCTAATCTAGCCCTATCTCACATATGGTATCTACATGGGGATCACCCACTGGAAACTACCTCAAGCCAATCATCACTCAGCAAAAATCTTCAATCAGAACAATAACAAACTGTGCTCTCGGACAACACTCAGCGCCCCCTTGTTTAAATCCCTAAACATGATAAACATAAAATCACTTCACACATTCTCTTGTGCCATTTACATTTACAAAACCCTGTTCTTAAATGCAAACCCTGTTCTGAAACTCTTCCTAGACAGATGTAATAAAACCCATAATCACCACACCTGAAATAAATATCTTTTTTGATGTCCCTACAGTCAAACTTAATCTGTGTAAACACTATGCAAATAAAGGGACCTAGTCTATGGAACTCATTCATTAACGGACTGAAAAGCTGCCCAACTTTTGTTGGACAACTCCGCCTATGGAGGTCCCGAGTTCCATATTCATTGTTCTTGAGACTGCTCCATTGAAGCAAACCTTGGCTTTCCTCCCTGTGAGGTAGTCTTCAACCCATTTCATGAGTCTCCCCTTGACACCCATGTATGCAAGCTTGTCCAGGATCGCAATCCCCTGCGCTTTGTCGAAGGTTCCTTTGATATCAACAAATACAGAGTACTTAGCTGTGGTATTAGCCAAGTAATTAACTATACGATTTGTTGTGCTCTGTCCTATAACAAATCCATTGACCCCCTTCCCTAGCCTGCCTATTTTGTGCAACAGTCGGTTTAGTATGATCCTTTCAAGCATCTTGCAAGTGCATGACATGAGACTGATAGGTCTGTAATTACTAGAGTCATTGGGCTTCGGTACGGTAACAATTATTGTGTTTCCATTGTGTGGGCAGCACACCACTTAGGAATGACTTGTTAAATAGGTTGAGTAGTGGATTCCCAGTCACTTCACACAGTGCATTGAGTATGTCGTAGGTGACGCCATCTTCACCAGGTGCAGTACTTTTACTCTTTTTCATAGCGCCCTTACTTCCTGGGCAGTGATTGGTTGCCCATACTCATCATCGCTAGCCTGTGCTCTTGTTATCCAAAATCTTCTCTCATTATGTCGCAGGAGCTGTTCCCTGCTGATTTCTGCAGTGAGGGAGGAGGAGGATGCTGTATCACTCCACTTGTGAATTAGTTCCTCAGCCTTACCCTGGGGGTCTTTGTGAGTCGCAAGCGGGGTTCTGCCCCCCTTACCTATCTGAATTTTTGCCCACACTCGTCTTGCAGATGTTTCTCGTTCAATGGAGCTAGTAAAGTCAAGCCACTGTCTTTCCCGCTCTTTAATCTTCTCTTCCATGGCTACTTGACACACAGTTTTAAACAGCTCTTGGTTGCTTTCAGTGGGATGTCTCCGTTACTCTCTACTCATGGTCTTACATTTGCATTGAGCATCTTTATGTAATTGTTCTCATACCATTGTATTTTCTTCCTCTGAAGGGTACTTCGCCCAGTCGTACGACACGGAACTCTGAGACAGCTCTCAATTAGGTTATAAAGGTTATCAACAATTGTATCAATATCTTCTGGGATTTGGTATTCCGTGAACCAGTCACTCATCCTGTTTATGAAGTGCGGCCTCATATCCGGTCCTAGTGATAACCTTTTTCTTTTATTTATCTCTTTCCTTCTCTTAATCATGTCGACGGTGGTAATCAGTGCCCAGTGGTCACTACATAGACTGTGTACTGGTATCCGTGTCCTGTGCATTCAGCAGAAGAGCATAGTCCAATCTTCCTCATCTGAAGTGGGTTGGCTGTTAATCTCTCAGGACCCTAAGATTTTCATTTCTTCTAACATAGAGTAACAGTTTCCGTCCATTGACATTGGGCTGATGACAGTTGGCACCAAAGTGTGGATGCCTGGCATTAAGGTCACCGACCAGCAAGGTAGGTTCCTTGCTGGTCGGTTCAAGGTAGGTTCCTTCATTAACAAATTCAGGTAGTGTGTCAAGGTCAAGTTTATTCTTTGGCACATATAGGTTGATTATATGTAGGGCATTATTGTTTAAGTGTAGGGGTTACCCCCCAGTGATTCATATTCATTCCTTATGTGGAGGTCATCAATAATCTGTGTGAGAATGTTGTTATTTATTAAAGTGATGAGGCCCCGTTTCCTTTCCCTTAAGGGCAGGGAGTACTTGCGTACTTGCGCCCCTTTCCCTTGTTCGCCTTCCCCTTCCTTGTTCATTCTCCCCCTCCCCCGTTGCCTCATCTCCCCTTCTTCCCCATGGAGCCTTAAGCGAGTCAAGTGTCCCTTCCCGTATCTTGGATAAGACAGGCTGGAACTTATTTCATCCAATTCTGTGAACACAGCTCGCTGTGGGCAAGGTCTGGTGTTTGTCGCCAACTACAAAGAGGCCTTGTTCCTTCGGGCTGCTGGGTAGAGCTGACACGACTCTATGGGCATTTCGTGTATCTTTCAAGCAGACCTGGAAGGTGATTGGCTGTAGATAGGTGCCAAACCCTTACTGGCCTTTGAGAGCCAGACCTCAGGCCTAGTTTTTAAATGATTGGCAGTAGCCAAAAATAATGGGAGAAGCCCAGGCGCTGTATTAGTTGTGGGAGGAGCTATCCTTCCAATGGTAACCTTGTGAACAAATTATAAGTTAGTGTGTCTTGGGGACAGGTCCAAGGGACCTGAGGGAGAGATCCATTCAACATCTGTGGCCGGTAATTGCAGGATAAGGTAAGGTGCTCTTGAGAACTCATGTTCCATCAATGATATACCATTGCCTCGTAGGACTTAATTACAGCATGGATATAAATACGTGTTTTTTGTTAAATATAGTGCTGAGTAATGTATTTTGGTGTTTAGATATTTTCACTCCCTTTTTTGTTTCTTATCTGAGTCGTTATATTTCTGGTTTACATGCTGTACTGGAAGTCCCCTATGTTCTCCTCCATTTAATGGCAATTAAAGTTGCTCTTGAATCTAAACAAGTAAAGTAAAGAATGTTCTAAAAATTAATTCCCAAGCAGTATTGCCAAGATTCCTACGCCCTTCGAGTTCATAATTTTGATTTCTGTCCATCCTAGGAGATCAGTAATGCAGGCACATTCAGGTTTCAGGTTCAGGAAGGTGGTAGCAGCCGTAAGTTAAGTTTTTATTTAATTGAAATAAATAATATCTCTTTATTGTAGCTTCCACCATTTAATGTTTCAGTTTAATAGTTAGCTGGGAGTTCAGTGAGGATCACAGTGATCCTGACAGGATACTTCAACCAAAATGCTGGAGTACCCCAGGGCTCAGTTCTCTCAGTACAACGACCCTATATATACGCTACATAAATGACATTCCGAACCCAAGATACTGGACCTCTATGACCCTCTGTTATGATGACGACGTAATCCAACTGATCTCTTGATACTCGATTGACACCCTCACCCGCAAAGCACAGGAAGAAATACACAAAGTAACCTTCTGGGAAAATGACTGGCGGATGAAAACAAACCCTAACAAATCCAAAATCATCCACTTCTATAACAAACGACAAGAGCCAGCCCCACTAAACCTTTACTCACAATCACCTGACCCAGCCAACATCCTGAGAGCAAACAACATCAGTCTTGGGCCTAACATTAGACCACAACCGCCGCTTACACACACACATAACATCTAAAAAAGTCATATCCTCAAAAGCTCTAAAAACTCTTCCCCCTCAGACAAGCCTCCCAAGCCACCAAACTCTACCTTTACAAGACACTAATTCTCCCACTCCTTACATACACACCTAGCCCACTATCACTCGCAAAACCAACAAATAAAAGAAACTCCAAGGCACCCAGAACAGGGCCCCGAGATGGGTGTTCGACACTCACTGGCTGGACTTCACCACTAGTGAAGCTCTGCACGGATGGGCGAACACCCCGTCACTGAACATGGTCTGGGACACCATGGGGAAAAACAGATCACAAGAAGTCACACGTTTCACAACAACTACGACACTTTCCTCAGAAACACCCCTCAGTAGATCTAGAAATATGCACAATCTGTTTAACCTGATCTACGACCCACCCCCTGCTCCAATATTCCAACGACACTCGCCTCCTCCAAAACCACTCCTCAAAATATCTAGCTCCTAACTACCCCAGACTCCTTAACTTTTCTCCCCCTCTTTAGTGGAGGGGGGAAGGTGCTAGCTCCCGTTTAGCAGTGACTCTGAGGGGGGGGGGAGAAGGTGCTAACTCCCGCTTAGCAGTGACTCTGAGGGAGGGGGGGGGAGGAGAAGGTGCTAACTCCCGCTTAGCAGTGACTCTGAGGGAGGGGGGGGAGGAGAAGGTGCTAACTCCCGCTTAGCAGTGACTCTGAGGGAGGAGGGGGGAGGAGAAGGTGCTAACTCCCGCTTAGCAGTGACTCTGAGGGAGGGGGGGGGAGGAGAAGGTGCTAACTCCCGCTTAGCAGTGACTCTGAGGGAGGAGGGGGGAGGAGAAGGTGCTAACTCCCGCTTAGCAGTGACTCTGAGGGAGGGGGGAGGAGGAGAAGGTGCTAACTCCCGCTTAGCAGTGACTCTGAGGGGGGGGAGAAGGTGCTAACTCCCGCTTAGCAGTGACTCTGAGGGAGGAGGGGGGAGAAGAAGGTGCTAACTCCCGCTTAGCAGTGACTCTGAGGGGGGGGGGAGGAGAAGGTGCTAACTCCCGCTTAGCAGTGACTCTGAGGGAGGGGGGGGGGAGGAGAAGGTGCTAACTCCCGCTTAGCAGTGACTCTGAGGGAGGAGGGGGGAGGAGAAGGTGCTAACTCCCGCTTAGCAGTGACTCTGAGGGAGGGAGGGGAGGAGAAGGTGCTAGCTCCCGTTTAGCAGTGACTCTGAGGGAGGGGGGGAGGAGAAGGTGCTAACTCCCGCTTAGCAGTGACTCTGAGGGAGGGGGGGGGGAGGAGAAGGTGCTAGCTCCCGTTTAGCAGTGACTCTGAGGGAGGGGGGGGAGGAGAAGGTGCTAACTCCCGTTTAGCAGTGACTCTGAGGGAGGGGGGGGGAGGAGAAGGTGCTAACTCCCGCTTAGCATTGACTCTGAGGGAGGGGGGGGGAGGAGAAGGTGCTAGCTCCCGTTTAGCAGTGACTCTGAGGGAGGGGGGGGGGAGGAGAAGGTGCTAACTCCCGCTTAGCAGTGACTCTGAGGGAGGAGGGGGGAGGAGAAGGTGCTAACTCCCGCTTAGCAGTGACTCTGAGGGAGGGAGGGGAGGAGAAGGTGCTAACTCCCGTTTAGCAGTGACTCTGAGGGAGGGGGGGAGGAGAAGGTGCTAACTCCCGCTTAGCAGTGACTCTGAGGGAGGGGGGGGGAGAAGGTACTAGCTCCCGTTTAGCAGTGACTCTGAGGGAGGGGGGGGGGAGGAGAAGGTGCTAACTCCCGCTTAGCATTGACTCTGAGGGAGGGGGGGGGGGAGGAGAAGGTGCTAACTCCCGCTTAGCAGTGACTCTGAGGGAGGGGGGGGGGAGGAGAAGGTGCTAACTCCCGCTTAGCAGTGACTCTGAGGGAGGGGGGGGGAGGAGAAGGTGCTAACTCCCGTTTAGCAGTGACTCTGAGGGAGGGGGGGGGGGAGGAGAAGGTGCTAACTCCCGCTTAGCAGTGACTCTGAGGGAGGGGGGGGGGGAGGAGAAGGTGCTAACTCCCGCTTAGCAGTGACTCTGAGGGGGGGAGAAGGTGCTAACTCCCGCTTAGCAGTGACTCTGAGGGAGGAGGGGGGAGGAGAAGGTGCTAACTCCCGCTTAGCAGTGACTCTGAGGGGGGGGGGAGGAGAAGGTGCTAACTCCCGCTTAGCAGTGACTCTGAGGGAGGGGGGGGGGAGGAGAAGGTGCTAACTCCCGCTTAGCAGTGACTCTGAGGGAGGAGGGGTGAGGAGAAGGTGCTAACTCCCGCTTAGCAGTGACTCTGAGGGAGGGAGGGGAGGAGAAGGTGCTAGCTCCCGTTTAGCAGTGACTCTGAGGGAGGGGGGGGGGAGGAGAAGGTGCTAACTCCCGCTTAGCAGTGACTCTGAGGGAGGGGGGGGAGGAGAAGGTGCTAGCTCCCGTTTAGCAGTGACTCTGAGGGAGGGGGGGGAGGAGAAGGTGCTAACTCCCGCTTAGCAGTGACTCTGAGGGAGGGGGGGGAGGAGAAGGTGCTAGCTCCCGTTTAGCAGTGACTCTGAGGGAGGGGGGGGGAGGAGAAGGTGCTAACTCCCGCTTAGCAGTGACTCTGAGGGAGGGGGGGGAGGAGAAGGTGCTAACTCCCACTTAGCAGTGACTCTGAGGGAGGGGGGGGGGAGGAGAAGGTGCTAACTCCCGTTTAGCAGTGACTCTGAGGGAGGGGGGGGAGGAGAAGGTGCTAGCTCCCGTTTAGCAGTGACTCTGAGGGAGGGGGGGGGGAGAAGGTGCTAACTCCCGCTTAGCAGTGACTCTGAGGGAGGGGGGGGGGGGAGAGGAGAAGGTGCTAACTCCCGCTTAGCAGTGACTCTGAGGGAGGGGGGGGGGGAGGAGAAGGTGCTAACTCCCGCTTAGCAGTGACTCTGAGGGAGGGGGGGGGAGGAGAAGGTGCTAACTCCCGCTTAGCAGTGACTCTGAGGGAGGGGGGGGGGAGGAGAAGGTGCTAACTCCCGCTTAGCAGTGACTCTGAGGGAGGGAGGGGAGGAGAAGGTGCTAGCTCCCGTTTAGCAGTGACTCTGAGGGAGGGGGGGGGAGGAGAAGGTGCTAACTCCCGCTTAGCAGTGACTCTGAGGGAGGGGGGGGGAGGAGAAGGTGCTAGCTCCCGTTTAGCAGTGACTCTGAGGGAGGGGGGGGAGGAGAAGGTGCTAACTCCCGCTTAGCAGTGACTCTGAGGGAGGGGGGGGAGGAGAAGGTGCTAGCTCCCGTTTAGCAGTGACTCTGAGGGAGGGGGGGGGGGGAGGAGAAGGTGCTAACTCCCGCTTAGCAGTGACTCTGAGGGAGGGGGGGGGAGGAGAAGGTGCTAACTCCCACTTAGCAGTGACTCTGAGGGAGGGGGGGGGGAGGAGAAGGTGCTAACTCCCGTTTAGCAGTGACTCTGAGGGAGGGGGGGGGAGGAGAAGGTGCTAGCTCCCGTTTAGCAGTGACTCTGAGGGAGGGGGGGGGAGAAGGTGCTAACTCCCGCTTAGCAGTGACTCTGAGGGAGGGGGGGGGGAGAGGAGAAGGTGCTAACTCCCGCTTAGCAGTGACTCTGAGGGAGGGGGGGGGGAGGAGAAGGTGCTAACTCCCGCTTAGCAGTGACTCTGAGGGAGGGGGGGGGAGGAGAAGGTGCTAACTCCCGCTTAGCAGTGACTCTGAGGGAGGGGGGGGGAGGAGAAGGTGCTAACTCCCGCTTAGCAGTGACTCTGAGGGGGGGGGGAGAAGGTGGTAACTCCCGTTTAGCAGTGACTCTGAGGGGGGGGGGAGAAGGTGCTAACTAACGTTTAGCAGTGACTCTGAGGGGGGGGGAGAAGGTGCTAACTAACGTTTAGCAATGACTCTGAGGGGGGGGGGAGAAGGTGCTAACTAACGTTTAGCAATGACTCTGAGGGGGGGAGAAGGTGCTAACTAACGTTTAGCAGTGACTCTGAGGGGGGGGGGGGAGAAGGTGCTAACTAACGTTTAGCAATGACTCTGAGGGGGGGGGAGAAGGTGCTAACTAACGTTTAGCAGTGACTCTGAGGGGGGGGAGAAGGTGCTAACTAACGTTTAGCAGTGACTCTGAGGGGGGGGGAGAAGGTGCTAACTAACGTTTAGCAGTGACTCTGAGGGGGGGGGAGAAGGTGCTAACTCCCGTTTAGCAATGACTCTGAGGGGGGGGGGAGAAGGTGCTAACTAACGTTTAGCAGTGACTCTGAGGGGGGGTAGAAGGTGATAACTAACGTTTAGCAGTGACTCTGAGGGGGGGGGGAGAAGGTGCTAACTCCCGTTTAGCAGTGACTCTGAGGGGGGGGGGAGAAGGTGCTAACTAACGTTTAGCAATGACTCTGAGGGGGGGGGGAGAAGGTGCTAACTAACGTTTAGCAATGACTCTGAGGGGGGGGGAGAAGGTGCTAACTAACGTTTAGCAGTGACTCTGAGGGGGGGGAGAAGGTGCTAACTCCCGTTTAGCAGTGACTCTGAGGGGGGGGAGAAGGTGCTAACTCCCGTTTAGCAGTGACTCTGAGGGGGGGGGGAGAAGGTGCTAACTAACGTTTAGCAATGACTCTGAGGGGGGGGGGGGGAGAAGGTGCTAACTAACGTTTAGCAATGACTCTGAGGGGGGGGGGAGAAGGTGCTAACTAACGTTTAGCAATGACTCTGAGGGGGGGGGGAGAAGGTGCTAACTAACGTTTAGCAGTGACTCAGAGGGGGGGGAGAAGGTGCTAACTAACGTTTAGCAGTGACTCTGAGGGGGGGGAGAAGGTGCTAACTAACGTTTAGCAATGACTCTGAGGGGGGGGGGAGAAGGTGCTAACTCCCGTTTAGCAGTGACTCTGAGGGGGGGGGAGAAGGTGCTAACTAACGTTTAGCAATGACTCTGAGGGGGGGGGAGAAGGTGCTATCTAACGTTTAGCACTGACTCTGAGGGAGGGGGGGGGGGAGGAGAAGGTGCTAACTCCCGTTTAGCAGTGACTCTGAGGGAGGGGGGGGAGGAGAAGGTGCTAACTCCCGCTTAGCAGTGACTCTGAGGGAGGGGGGGGAGGAGAAGGTGCTAGCTCCCGCTTAGCAGTGACTCTGAGGGATGGGGGGGAGGAGAAGGTGCTAACTCCCGTTTAGCAGTGACTCTGAGGGAGGGGGGGGAGGAGAAGGTGCTAACTCCCGCTTAGCAGTGACTCTGAGGGAGGGGGGGGAGGAGAAGGTGCTAACTCCCGCTTAGCAGTGACTCTGAGGGAGGGGGGGGGAGGAGAAGGTGCTAACTCCCGTTTAGCAGTGACTCTGAGGGAGGGGGGGGAGGAGAAGGTGCTAGCTCCCGTTTAGCAGTGACTCTGAGGGAGGGGGGGAGGAGAAGGTGCTAACTCCCGCTCAGCAGTGACTCTGAGGGAGGGGGGGAGAGGAGAAGGTGCTAACTCCCGCTTAGCAGTGACTCTGAGGGAGGGGGGGGAGGAGAAGGTGCTAACTCCCGCTTAGCAGTGACTCTGAGGGAGGGGGGGGGGAGGAGAAGGTGCTAACTCCCGCTTAGCAGTGACTCTGAGGGAGGGGGGGGGAGGAGAAGGTGCTAACTCCCGCTTAGCAGTGACTCTGAGGGGGGGGGGAGAAGGTGCTAACTCCCGCTTAGCAGTGATTCTGAGGGTGGGGGGAGGGGAGGAGAAGGTGCTAACTCCCGCTTAGCAGTGACTCTGAGGGAGGGGGGGGGGGAGAAGGTGCTAACTCCCGCTTAGCAGTGACTCTGAGGGGGGGGGGAGAAGGTGCTAACTCCCGCTTAGCAGTGACTCTGAGGGAGGAGGGGGGAGGAGAAGGTGCTAACTCCCGCTTAGCAGTGACTCTGAGGGGGGGGAGGAGAAGGTGCTAACTCCCGCTTAGCAGTGACTCTGAGGGAGGGGGGGGGGGAGGAGAAGGTGCTAACTCCCGCTTAGCAGTGACTCTGAGGGAGGAGGGGGGAGGAGAAGGTGCTAACTCCCGCTTAGCAGTGACTCTGAGGGAGGGAGGGGAGGAGAAGGTGCTAACTCCCGTTTAGCAGTGACTCTGAGGGAGGGGGGGGGAGGAGAAGGTGCTAACTCCCGCTTAGCAGTGACTCTGAGGGAGGGGGGGAGGAGAAGGTGCTAGCTCCCGTTTAGCAGTGACTCTGAGGGAGGGGGGGGGAGGAGAAGGTGCTAACTCCCGCTTAGCAGTGACTCTGAGGGAGGGGGGGGGAGGAGAAGGTGCTAACTCCCGCTTAGCAGTGACTCTGAGGGAGGGGGGGAGGAGAAGGTGCTAACTCCCGCTTAGCAGTGACTCTGAGGGAGGGGGGGGGAGGAGAAGGTGCTAACTCCCGTTTAGCAGTGACTCTGAGGGAGGGGGGGGAGGAGAAGGTGCTAACTCCCGCTTAGCAGTGACTCTGAGGGAGGGGGGGGGGAGGAGAAGGTGCTAACTCCCGCTTAGCAGTGACTCTGAGGGAGGGGGGGGAGGAGAAGGTGCTAACTCCCGCTTAGCAGTGACTCTGAGGGAGGGGGGGAGGAGAAGGTGCTAGCTCCCGTTTAGCAGTGACTCTGAGGGGGGGGGGGGAGAAGGTGCTAACTCCCGCTTAGGAGTGACTCTGAGGGTGGGGGGGGGGAGGAGAAGGTGCTAACTCCCGCTTAGCAGTGACTCTGAGGGAGGGGGGGGGAGGAGAAGGTGCTAACTCCCGCTTAGCAGTGACTCTGAGGGAGGGGGGGAGAAGGTGCTAACTCCCGCTTAGCAGTGACTCTGAGGGGGGGGGAGAAGGTGCTAACTCCCGATTTGCAGTGACTCTGAGGGAGGGGGGGGGAGGAGAAGGTGCTAACTCCCGCTTAGCAGTGACTCTGAGGGAAGGGCGGGGAGAAGGTGCTAACTCCCGCTTAGCAGTGACTCTGAGGGAGGGGGGGGGGAGAAGGTGCTAACTCCCCGCTTAGCAGCGACTCTGAGGGGGGGGGGAGAAGGTGCTAACTCCCGTTTAGCAGTGACTCTGAGGGGCAGGGAGAAGGTGCTAACTAACGTTTAGCAGTGACTCTGAGGGGGGGGAGAAGGTGCTAACTAACGTTTAGCAGTGACTCTGAGGGGGAGGGGGAGAAGGTGCTAACTCCCGTTTAGCAGTGACTCTGAGGGGGGGGGAGAAGGGGCTAACTAACGTTTAACAATGACTCTGAGGGGGGGGAGAAGGTGCTAACTAACGTTTAGCAATGACTCTGAGGGAGGGGGGGGGAAAAGGTGCTAACTCCCGCTTAGCAGTGACTCTGAGGGAGGGGGGGGGGAGAAGGTGCTAACTCCCGCTTAGCAGCGACTCTGAGGGGGGGGGAGAAGGTGCTAACTCCCGTTTAGCAGTGACTCTGAGGGGCAGGGAGAAGGTGCTAACTAACGTTTAGCAGTGACTCTGAGGGGGGGGAGAAGGTGCTAACTAACGTTTAGCAATGACTCTGAGGGGGGGGAGAAGGTGCTAACTAACGTTTAGCAATGACTCTGAGGGGGGGGAGAAGGTGCTAACTAACGTTTAGCAGTGACTCTGAGGGGGGGGAGAAGGTGCTAACTAACGTTTAGCAATGACTCTGAGGGGGGGGAGAAGGTGCTAACTAACGTTTAGCAGTGACTCTGAGGGGGGGGGGAGAAGGTGCTAACTAACGTTTAGCAGTGACTCTGAGGGGGGGGGGAGAAGGTGCTAACTAACGTTTAGCAATGACTCTGAGGGGGGGGGAGAAGGTGCTAACTAACGTTTAGCAATGACTCTGAGGGGGGGGGAGAAGGTGCTAACTAACGTTTAGCAGTGACTCTGAGGGGGGGGAGAAGGTGCTAACTAACGTTTAGCAGTGACTCTGAGGGGGGGGGGAGAAGGTGCTAACTCCCGTTTAGCAGTGACTCTGAGGGGGGGGGGGGAGAAGGTGCTAACTCCCGCTTAGCAGTGACTCTGAGGGAGGGGGGGGGAGAAGGTGCTAACTCCCGCTTAGCAGCGACTCTGAGGGGGGGGGGGAGAAGGTGCTAACTCCCGTTTAGCAGTGACTCTGAAGGGGGGGGGAGAAGGTGCTAACTAACGTTTAGCAGTGACTCTGAGGGGGGGGAGAAGGTGCTAACTAACGTTTAGCAATGACTCTGAGGGGGGGGGGAGAAGGCGCTAACTAACGTTTAGCAATGACTCTGAGGGGGGGGGGAGAAGGTGCTAACTAACGTTTAGCAGTGACTCTGAGGGGGGGGAGAAGGTGCTAACTAACGTTTAGCAATGACTCTGAGGGGGGGGAGAAGGTGCTAACTAACGTTTAGCAATGACTCTGAGGGAGGGGGGGGGGGAAAAGGTGCTAACTCCCGCTTAGCAGTGACTCTGAGGGAGGGGGGGGGGAGAAGGTGCTAACTCCCGCTTAGCAGCGACTCTGAGGGGGGGGGGAGAAGGTGCTAACTCCCGTTTAGCAGTGACTCTGAGGGGCAGGGAGAAGGTGCTAACTAACGTTTAGCAGTGACTCTGAGGGGGGGGAGAAGGTGCTAACTAACGTTTAGCAATGACTCTGAGGGGGGGGGAGAAGGTGCTAACTAACGTTTAGCAATGACTCTGAGGGGGGGGAGAAGGTGCTAACTAACGTTTAGCAGTGACTCTGAGGGGGGGGAGAAGGTGCTAACTAACGTTTAGCAATGACTCTGAGGGGGGGGGGAGAAGGTGCTAACTAACGTTTAGCAGTGACTCTGAGGGGGGGGGGAGAAGGTGCTAACTAACGTTTAGCAGTGACTCTGAGGGGGGGGGAGAAGGTGCTAACTAACGTTTAGCAATGACTCTGAGGGGGGGGAGAAGGTGCTAACTAACGTTTAGCAATGACTCTGAGGGGGGGGGAGAAGGTGCTAACTAACGTTTAGCAGTGACTCTGAGGGGGGGGGAGAAGGTGCTAACTAACGTTTAGCAGTGACTCTGAGGGGGGGGGGAGAAGGTGCTAACTCCCGTTTAGCAGTGACTCTGAGGGCGGGGGGAGAAGGTGCTAACTCCCGCTTAGCAGTGACTCTGAGGGAGGGGGGGGGGAGAAGGTGCTAACTCCCGCTTAGCAGCGACTCTGAGGGGGGGGGGAGAAGGTGCTAACTCCCGTTTAGCAGTGACTCTGAAGGGGGGGGGAGAAGGTGCTAACTAACGTTTAGCAGTGACTCTGAGGGGGGGGAGAAGGTGCTAACTAACGTTTAGCAATGACTCTGAGGGGGGGGGGGAGAAGGCGCTAACTAACGTTTAGCAATGACTCTGAGGGGGGGGGGAGAAGGTGCTAACTAACGTTTAGCAGTGACTCTGAGGGGGGGGAGAAGGTGCTAACTAACGTTTAGCAATGACTCTGAGGGGGGGAAGAAGGTTGCTAACTAACGTTTAGCAGTGACTCTGAGGGGGGGGGAGAAGGTGCTAACTAACGTTTAGCAGTGACTCTGAGGGGGGGGGAGAAGGTGCTAACTAACGTTTAGCAGTGACTCTGAGGGGGGGGGGAGAAGGTGCTAACTCCCGTTTAGCAATGACTCTGAGGGGGGAGGAGAAGGTGCTAACTAACGTTTAGCAGTGACTCTGAGGGGGGGGGAGAAGGTGCTAACTAACGTTTAGCAGTGACTCTGAGGGGGGGGGGGAGAAGGTGCTAACTTCCGTTTAGCAGTGACTCTGAGGGGGGGGAGAAGGTGCTAACTAACGTTTAGCAATGACTCTGAGGGGGGGGGAGAAGGTGCTAACTAACGTTTAGCAATGACTCTGAGGGGGGGGGAGAAGGTGCTAACTAACGTTTAGAAGTGACTCTGAGGGGGGGGAGAAGGTGCTAACTAACGTTTAGCAGTGACTCTGAGGGAGGGGGGGGGAGGAGAAGGTGCTAGCTCCCGTTTAGCAGTGACTCTGAGGGAGGGGGGGGGGAGGAGAAGGTGCTAACTCCCGCTTAGCAGTGACTCTGAGGGAGGGGGGGGAGGAGAAGGTGCTAACTCCCGCTTAGCAGTGACTCTGAGGGAGGGGGGGAGGAGAAGGTGCTAACTCCCGTTTAGCAGTGACTCTGAGGGAGGGGGGGGAGGAGAAGGTGCTAGCTCCCGTTTAGCAGTGACTCTGAGGGAGGGGGGGGAGGAGAAGGTGGTAACTCCCGCTTAGCAGTGACTCTGAGGGAGGGGGGGGAGAGGAGAAGGTGCTAACTCCCGCTTAGCAGTGACTCTGAGGGAGGGGGGGAGGAGAAGGTGCTAACTCCCGCTTAGCAGTGACTCTGAGGGAGGGGGGGGAGGAGAAGGTGCTAACTCCCGCTTAGCAGTGACTCTGAGGGAGGGGGGGGAGGAGAAGGTGCTAACTCCCGCTTAGCAGTGACTCTGAGGGGGGGGGAGAAGGTGCTAACTCCCGCTTAGCAGTGATTCTGAGGGTGGGGGGAGGGGAGGAGAAGGTGCTAACTCCCGCTTAGCAGTGACTCTGAGGGAGGGGGGGGAGGAGAAGGTGCTAACTCCCGCTTAGCAGTGACTCTGAGGGGGGGGGGAGAAGGTGCTAACTCCCGCTTAGCAGTGACTCTGAGGGAGGAGGGGGGAGGAGAAGGTGCTAACTCCCGCTTAGCAGTGACTCTGAGGGGGGGGGAGGAGAAGGTGCTAACTCCCGCTTAGCAGTGACTCTGAGGGAGGGGGGGGAGGAGAAGGTGCTAACTCCCGCTTAGCAGTGACTCTGAGGGAGGAGGGGGGAGGAGAAGGTGCTAACTCCCGCTTAGCAGTGACTCTGAGGGAGGGAGGGGAGGAGAAGGTGCTAACTCCCGTTTAGCAGTGACTCTGAGGGAGGGGGGGAGGAGAAGGTGCTAACTCCCGCTTAGCAGTGACTCTGAGGGAGGGGGGGGGGAGGAGAAGGTGCTAGCTCCCGTTTAGCAGTGACTCTGAGGGAGGGGGGGGGAGGAGAAGGTGCTAACTCCCGCTTAGCATTGACTCTGAGGGAGGGGGGGGGAGGAGAAGGTGCTAACTCCCGCTTAGCAGTGACTCTGAGGGAGGGGGGGGAGGAGAAGGTGCTAACTCCCGCTTAGCAGTGACTCTGAGGGAGGGGGGGGGAGGAGAAGGTGCTAACTCCCGTTTAGCAGTGACTCTGAGGGAGGGGGGGGAGGAGAAGGTGCTAACTCCCGCTTAGCAGTGACTCTGAGGGAGGGGGGGGGGAGGAGAAGGTGCTAACTCCCGCTTAGCAGTGACTCTGAGGGGGGGGAGAAGGTGCTAACTCCCGCTTAGCAGTGACTCTGAGGGAGGAGGGGGGAGGAGAAGGTGCTAACTCCCGCTTAGCAGTGACTCTGAGGGGGGGGAGGAGAAGGTGGTAACTCCCGCTTAGCAGTGACTCTGAGGGAGGGGGGGGGGAGGAGAAGGTGCTAACTCCCGCTTAGCAGTGACTCTGAGGGAGGAGGGGGGAGGAGAAGGTGCTAACTCCCGCTTAGCAGTGACTCTGAGGGAGGGAGGGGAGGAGAAGGTGCTAGCTCCCGTTTAGCAGTGACTCTGAGGGAGGGGGGGGAGGAGAAGGTGCTAACTCCCGCTTAGCAGTGACTCTGAGGGAGGGGGGGGGAGGAGAAGGTGCTAGCTCCCGTTTAGCAGTGACTCTGAGGGAGGGGGGGGAGGAGAAGGTGCTAACTCCCGTTTAGCAGTGACTCTGAGGGAGGGGGGGGGGGAGGAGAAGGTGCTAACTCCCGCTTAGCAGTGACTCTGAGGGAGGGGGGGGGAGGAGAAGGTGCTAGCTCCCGTTTAGCAGTGACTCTGAGGGAGGGGGGGGAGGAGAAGGTGCTAACTCCCGCTTAGCAGTGACTCTGAGGGAGGGGGGGGAGGAGAAGGTGCTAACTCCCGCTTAGCAGTGACTATGAGGGAGGGGGGGGGGAGGAGAAGGTGCTAACTCCCGTTTAGCAGTGACTCTGAGGGAGGGGGGGGAGGAGAAGGTGCTAGCTCCCGTTTAGCAGTGACTCTGAGGGAGGGGGGGGGAGGAGAAGGTGCTAACTCCCGCTTAGCAGTGACTCTGAGGGAGGGGGGGGAGAGGAGAAGGTGCTAACTCCCGCTTAGCAGTGACTCTGAGGGAGGGGGGGGAGGAGAAGGTGCTAACTCCCGCTTAGCAGTGACTCTGAGGGAGGGGGGGGGGAGGAGAAGGTGCTAACTCCCGCTTAGCAGTGACTCTGAGGGAGGGGGGGGGAGGAGAAGGTGCTAACTCCCGCTTAGCAGTGACTCTGAGGGGGGGGAGAAGGTGCTAACTCCCGCTTAGCAGTGATTCTGAGGGTGGGGGGAGGGGAGGAGAAGGTGCTAACTCCCGCTTAGCAGTGACTCTGAGGGAGGGGGGGAGGAGAAGGTGCTAACTCCTGCTTAGCAGTGACTCTGAGGGAGGGGGGGGAGGAGAAGGTGCTAACTCCCGCTTAGCAGTGACTCTGAGGGGGGGGGGAGAAGGTGCTAACTCCCGCTTAGCAGTGACTCTGAGGGGGGGGAGAAGGTGCTAACTCCCGCTTAGCAGTGACTCTGAGGGAGGAGGGGGGAGGAGAAGGTGCTAACTCCCGCTTAGCAGTGACTCTGAGGGAGGGGGGGGGAGGAGAAGGTGCTAACTCCCGCTTAGCAGTGACTCTGAGGGAGGAGGGGGGAGGAGAAGGTGCTAACTCCCGCTTAGCAGTGACTCTGAGGGAGGGGGAGAAGGTGCTAACTAACGTTTAGCAATGACTCTGAGGGGGGGGGGGAGAAGGTGCTAACTAACGTTTAGCAGTGACTCTGAGGGGGGGGAGAAGGTGCTAACTAACGTTTAGCAATGACTCTGAGGGGGGGGGGAGAAGGTGCTAACTAACGTTTAGCAGTGACTCTGAGGGGGGGAGAAGGTGCTAACTAACGTTTAGCAGTGACTCTGAGGGGGGGGGAGAAGGTGCTAACTAACGTTTAGCAGGTACTCTGAGGGGGGGGAGAAGGTGCTAACTCCCGTTTAGCAATGACTCTGAGGGGGGGGGAGAAGGTGCTAACTAACGTTTAGCAGTGACTCTGAGGGGGGGGAGAAGGTGCTAACTAACGTTTAGCAGTGACTCTGAGGGGGGGGGAGAAGGTGCTAACTCCCGTTTAGCAGTGACTCTGAGGGGGGGGGGAGAAGGTGCTAACTAACGTTTAGCAATGACTCTGAGGGGGGGGGAGAAGGTGCTAACTAACGTTTAGCAATGACTCTGAGGGGGGGGGGAGAAGGTGCTAACTAACGTTTAGCAGTGACTCTGAGGGGGGGGAGAAGGTGCTAACTCCCGTTTAGCAGTGACTCTGAGGGGGGGGAGAAGGTGCTAACTCCCGTTTAGCAGTGACTCTGAGGGGGGGGAGAAGGTGCTAACTAACGTTTAGCAATGACTCTGAGGGGGGGGGGGAGAAGGTGCTAACTAACGTTTAGCAATGACTCTGAGGGGGGGGGGGGAGAAGGTGCTAACTAACGTTTAGCAATGACTCTGAGGGGGGGGGGAGAAGGTGCTAACTAACGTTTAGCAGTGACTCTGAGGGGGGGGAGAAGGTGCTAACTAACGTTTAGCAGTGACTCTGAGGAGGGGGAGAAGGTGCTAACTAACGTTTAGCAATGACTCTGAGGGGGGGGGGAGAAGGTGCTAACTCCCGTTTAGCAGTGACTCTGAGGGGGGGGGAGAAGGTGCTAACTAACGTTTAGCAATGACTCTGAGGGGGGGGAGAAGGTGCTAACTAACGTTTAGCACTGACTCAGAGGGAGGGGGGGGGAGGAGAAGGTGCTAACTCCCGTTTAGCAGTGACTCTGAGGGAGGGGGGGGAGGAGAAGGTGCTAACTCCCGCTTAGCAGTGACTCTGAGGGAGGGGGGGGGAGGAGAAGGTGCTAGCTCCCGCTTAGCAGTGACTCTGAGGGAGGGGGGGGGAGGAGACGGTCCTAACTCCCGTTTAGCAGTGACTCTGAGGGAGGGGGGGGGGAGGAGAAGGTGCTAACTCCCGCTTAGCAGTGACTCTGAGGGAGGTGGGGGAGGAGAAGGTGCTAACTCCCGCTTAGCAGTGACTCTGAGGGAGGGGGGGAGGAGAAGGTGCTAACTCCCGCTTAGCAGTGACTCTGAGGGAGGGGGGGAGGAGAAGGTGCTAGCTCCCGTTTAGCAGTGACTCTGAGGGGGGGGGGAGAAGGTGCTAACTCCCGCTTAGGAGTGACTCTGAGGGTGGGGGGGGGAGGAGAAGGTGCTAACTCCCGCTTAGCAGTGACTCTGAGGGAGGGGGGGGGAGGAGAAGGTGCTAACTCCCGCTTAGCAGTGACTCTGAGGGAGGGGGGGAGAAGGTGCTAACTCCCGCTTAGCAGTGACTCTGAGGGGGGGGGGGAGAAGGTGCTAACTCCCGATTTGCAGTGACTCTGAGGGAGGGGGGGGGAGGAGAAGGTGCTAACTCCCGCTTAGCAGTGACTCTGAGGGAGGGGCGGGGAGAAGGTGCTAACTCCCGCTTAGCAGTGACTCTGAGGGAGGGGGGGGGAGAAGGTGCTAACTCCCCGCTTAGCAGCGACTCTGAGGGGGGGGGGGAGAAGGTGCTAACTCCCGTTTAGCAGTGACTCTGAGGGGCAGGGAGAAGGTGCTAACTAACGTTTAGCAGTGACTCTGAGGGGGGGGAGAAGGTGCTAACTAACGTTTAGCAGTGACTCTGAGGGGGAGGGGGAGAAGGTGCTAACTCCCGTTTAGCAGTGACTCTGAGGGGGGGGAGAAGGGGCTAACTAACGTTTAACAATGACTCTGAGGGGGGGGAGAAGGTGCTAACTAACGTTTAGCAATGACTCTGAGGGAGGGGGGGGGGAAAAGGTGCTAACTCCCGCTTAGCAGTGACTCTGAGGGAGGGGGGGGGGGAGAAGGTGCTAACTCCCGCTTAGCAGCGACTCTGAGGGGGGGGGGAGAAGGTGCTAACTCCCGTTTAGCAGTGACTCTGAGGGGGGGGGAGAAGGTGCTAACTAACGTTTAGCAGTGACTCTGAGGGGGGGGAGAAGGTGCTAACTAACGTTTAGCAATGACTCTGAGGGGGGGGAGAAGGTGCTAACTAACGTTTAGCAATGACTCTGAGGGGGGGGAGAAGGTGCTAACTAACGTTTAGCAGTGACTCTGAGGGGGGGGAGAAGGTGCTAACTAACGTTTAGCAATGACTCTGAGGGGGGGGGGGAGAAGGTGCTAACTAACGTTTAGCAGTGACTCTGAGGGGGGGGGGAGAAGGTGCTAACTAACGTTTAGCAGTGACTCTGAGGGGGGGGGGAGAAGGTGCTAACTAACGTTTAGCAATGACTCTGAGGGGGGGGAGAAGGTGCTAACTAACGTTTAGCAATGACTCTGAGGGGGGGGGAGAAGGTGCTAACTAACGTTTAGCAGTGACTCTGAGGGGGGGGAGAAGGTGCTAACTAACGTTTAGCAGTGACTCTGAGGGGGGGGGGAGAAGGTGCTAACTCCCGTTTAGCAGTGACTCTGAGGGGGGGGGGGAGAAGGTGCTAACTCCCGCTTAGCAGTGACTCTGAGGGAGGGGGGGGGAGAAGGTGCTAACTCCCGCTTAGCAGCGACTCTGAGGGGGGGGGGAGAAGGTGCTAACTCCCGTTTAGCAGTGACTCTGAAGGGGGGGGGAGAAGGTGCTAACTAACGTTTAGCAGTGACTCTGAGGGGGGGGAGAAGGTGCTAACTAACGTTTAGCAATGACTCTGAGGGGGGGGGGAGAAGGCGCTAACTAACGTTTAGCAATGACTCTGAGGGGGGGGGAGAAGGTGCTAACTAACGTTTAGCAGTGACTCTGAGGGGGGGGAGAAGGTGCTAACTAACGTTTAGCAATGACTCTGAGGGGGGGGAGAAGGTGCTAACTAACGTTTAGCAGTGACTCTGAGGGGGGGGGAGAAGGTGCTAACTAACGTTTAGCAGTGACTCTGAGGGGGGGGAGAAGGTGCTAACTAACGTTTAGCAGTGACTCTGAGGGGGGGGGAGAAGGTGCTAACTCCCGTTTAGCAATGACTCTGAGGGGGGAGGAGAAGGTGCTAACTAACGTTTAGCAGTGACTCTGAGGGGGGGGGAGAAGGTGCTAACTAACGTTTAGCAGTGACTCTGAGGGGGGGGGAGAAGGTGCTAACTTCCGTTTAGCAGTGACTCTGAGGGGGGGGGAGAAGGTGCTAACTAACGTTTAGCAATGACTCTGAGGGGGGGGAGAAGGTGCTAACTAACGTTTAGCAATGACTCTGAGGGGGGGGGGGAGAAGGTGCTAACTAACGTTTAGAAGTGACTCTGAGGGGGGGGAGAAGGTGCTAACTAACGTTTAGCAGTGACTCTGAGGGAGGGGGGGGGAGGAGAAGGTGCTAGCTCCCGTTTAGCAGTGACTCTGAGGGAGGGGGGGGGGGAGGAGAAGGTGCTAACTCCCGCTTAGCAGTGACTCTGAGGGAGGGGGGGGAGGAGAAGGTGCTAACTCCCGCTTAGCAGTGACTCTGAGGGAGGGGGGGGAGGAGAAGGTGCTAACTCCCGTTTAGCAGTGACTCTGAGGGAGGGGGGGAGCAGAAGGTGCTTGCTCCCGTTTAGCAGTGACTCTGAGGGAGGGGGGGGAGGAGAAGGTGGTAACTCCCGCTTAGCAGTGACTCTGAGGGAGGGGGGGAGAGGAGAAGGTGCTAACTCCCGCTTAGCAGTGACTCTGAGGGAGGGGGGGAGGAGAAGGTGCTAACTCCCGCTTAGCAGTGACTCTGAGGGAGGGGGGGGGGAGGAGAAGGTGCTAACTCCCGCTTAGCAGTGACTCTGAGGGAGGGGGGGGAGGAGAAGGTGCTAACTCCCGCTTAGCAGTGACTCTGAGGGGGGGGGAGAAGGTGCTAACTCCCGCTTAGCAGTGATTCTGAGGGTGGGGGGAGGGGAGGAGAAGGTGCTAACTCCCGCTTAGCAGTGACTCTGAGGGAGGGGGGGGAGGAGAAGGTGCTAACTCCCGCTTAGCAGTGACTCTGAGGGGGGGCGGAGAAGGTGCTAACTCCCGCTTAGCAGTGACTCTGAGGGAGGAGGGGGGAGGAGAAGGTGCTAACTCCCGCTTAGCAGTGACTCTGAGGGGGGGGGGAGGAGAAGGTGCTAACTCCCGCTTAGCAGTGACTCTGAGGGAGGGGGGGGAGGAGAAGGTGCTAACTCCCGCTTAGCAGTGACTCTGAGGGAGGAGGGGGGAGGAGAAGGTGCTAACTCCCGCTTAGCAGTGACTCTGAGGGAGGGAGGGGAGGAGAAGGTGCTAACTCCCGTTTAGCAGTGACTCTGAGGGAGGGGGGGAGGAGAAGGTGCTAACTCCCGCTTAGCAGTGACTCTGAGGGAGGGGGGGGGAGGAGAAGGTGCTAACTCCCGCTTAGCAGTGACTCTGAGGGAGGGGGGGGGGAGGAGAAGGTGCTAACTCCCGCTTAGCAGTGACTCTGAGGGAGGGGGGGGAGGAGAAGGTGCTAACTCCCGCTTAGCAGTGACTCTGAGGGAGGGGGGGGGAGGAGAAGGTGCTAACTCCCGTTTAGCAGTGACTCTGAGGGAGGGGGGGGAGGAGAAGGTGCTAACTCCCGCTTAGCAGTGACTCTGAGGGAGGGGGGGGGGAGGAGAAGGTGCTAACTCCCGCTTAGCAGTGACTCTGAGGGGGGGGAGAAGGTGCTAACTCCCGCTTAGCAGTGACTCTGAGGGAGGAGGGGGGAGGAGAAGGTGCTAACTCCCGCTTAGCAGTGACTCTGAGGGGGGGGAGGAGAAGGTGGTAACTCCCGCTTAGCAGTGACTCTGAGGGAGGGGGGGGGGAGGAGAAGGTGCTAACTCCCGCTTAGCAGTGACTCTGAGGGAGGAGGGGGGAGGAGAAGGTGCTAACTCCCGCTTAGCAGTGACTCTGAGGGAGGGAGGGGAGGAGAAGGTGCTAGCTCCCGTTTAGCAGTGACTCTGAGGGAGGGGGGGGAGGAGAAGGTGCTAACTCCCGCTTAGCAGTGACTCTGAGGGAGGGGGGGGGAGGAGAAGGTGCTAGCTCCCGTTTAGCAGTGACTCTGAGGGAGGGGGGGGAGGAGAAGGTGCTAACTCCCGTTTAGCAGTGACTCTGAGGGAGGGGGGGGGAGGAGAAGGTGCTAACTCCCGCTTAGCAGTGACTCTGAGGGAGGGGGGGGGAGGAGAAGGTGCTAGCTCCCGTTTAGCAGTGACTCTGAGGGAGGGGGGGGGAGGAGAAGGTGCTAACTCCCGCTTAGCAGTGACTCTGAGGGAGGGGGGGGGAGGAGAAGGTGCTAACTCCCGCTTAGCAGTGACTCTGAGGGAGGGGGGGGGAGGAGAAGGTGCTAACTCCCGTTTAGCAGTGACTCTGAGGGAGGGGGGGGGGAGGAGAAGGTGCTAGCTCCCGTTTAGCAGTGACTCTGAGGGAGGGGGGGGGAGGAGAAGGTGCTAACTCCCGCTTAGCAGTGACTCTGAGGGAGGGGGGGGAGAGGAGAAGGTGCTAACTCCCGCTTAGCAGTGACTCTGAGGGAGGGGGGGGGAGGAGAAGGTGCTAACTCCCGCTTAGCAGTGACTCTGAGGGAGGGGGGGGGAGGAGAAGGTGCTAACTCCCGCTTAGCAGTGACTCTGAGGGAGGGGGGGGGAGGAGAAGGTGCTAACTCCCGCTTAGCAGTGACTCTGAGGGGGGGGGAGAAGGTGCTAACTCCCGCTTAGCAGTGATTCTGAGGGTGGGGGGAGGGGAGGAGAAGGTGCTAACTCCCGCTTAGCAGTGACTCTGAGGGAGGGGGGGAGGAGAAGGTGCTAACTCCCGCTTAGCAGTGACTCTGAGGGAGGGGGGGGAGGAGAAGGTGCTAACTCCCGCTTAGCAGTGACTCTGAGGGGGGGGAGAAGGTGCTAACTCCCGCTTAGCAGTGACTCTGAGGGAGGAGGGGGGAGGAGAAGGTGCTAACTCCCGCTTAGCAGTGACTCTGAGTGGGGGGGGGAGGAGAAGGTGCTAACTCCCGCTTAGCAGTGACTCTGAGGGAGGGGGGGAGGAGAAGGTGCTAACTCCCGCTTAGCAGTGACTCTGAGGGAGGAGGGGGGAGGAGAAGGTGCTAACTCCCGCTTAGCAGTGACTCTGAGGGAGGGAGGGGAGGAGAAGGTGCTAACTCCCGTTTAGCAGTGACTCTGAGGGAGGGGGGGGAGGAGAAGGTGCTAACTCCCGCTTAGCAGTGACTCTGAGGGAGGGGGGGGGGGAGGAGAAGGTGCTAGCTCCCGTTTAGCAGTGACTCTGAGGGAGGGGGGGGGGAGGAGAAGGTGCTAACTCCCGCTTAGCAGTGACTCTGAGGGAGGGGGGGGGAGGAGAAGGTGCTAACTCCCGCTTAGCAGTGACTCTGAGGGAGGGGGGGAGGAGAAGGTGCTAACTCCCGCTTAGCAGTGACTCTGAGGGAGGGGGGGGAGGAGAAGGTGCTAACTCCCGTTTAGCAGTGACTCTGAGGGAGGGGGGGGAGGAGAAGGTGCTAACTCCCGCTTAGCAGTGACTCTGAGGGAGGGGGGGGAGGAGAAGGTGCTAACTCCCGTTTAGCAGTGACTCTGAGGGAGGGGGGGGAGGAGAAGGTGCTAACTCCCGCTTAGCAGTGACTCTGAGGGAGGGGGGGGGAGGAGAAGGTGCTAACTCCCGCTTAGCAGTGACTCTGAGGGAGGGGGGGGGAGGAGAAGGTGCTAACTCCCGCTTAGCAGTGACTCTGAGGGAGGGGGGGAGGAGAAGGTGCTAGCTCCCGTTTAGCAGTGACTCTGAGGGGGGGAGAAGGTGCTAACTCCCGCTTAGCAGTGACTCTGAGGGAGGGGGGGGAGGAGAAGGTGCTAACTCCCGCTTAGCAGTGACTCTGAGGGAGGGGGGGGGAGGAGAAGGTGCTAACTCCCGCTTAGCAGTGACTCTGAGGGAGGGGGGGAGAAGGTGCTAACTCCCGCTTAGCAGTGACTCTGAGGGGGGGGGAGAAGGTGCTAACTCCCGATTTGCAGTGACTCTGAGGGAGGGGGGGGGAGGAGAAGGTGCTAACTCCCGCTTAGCAGTGACTCTGAGGGAGGGGCGGGGAGAAGGTGCTAACTCCCGCTTAGCAGTGACTCTGAGGGAGGGGGGGGGAGAAGGTGCTAACTCCCCGCTTAGCAGCGACTCTGAGGGGGGGGGAGAAGGTGCTAACTCCCGTTTAGCAGTGACTCTGAGGGGGGGGGAGAAGGTGCTAACTAACGTTTAGCAGTGACTCTGAGGGGGGGAGAAGGTGCTAACTAACGTTTAGCAGTGACTCTGAGGGGGGGGGAGAAGGTGCTAACTCCCGTTTAGCAGTGACTCTGAGGGGGGGGAGAAGGTGCTAACTAACGTTTAGCAATGACTCTGAGGGGGGGGAGAAGGTGCTAACTAACGTTTAGCAATGACTCTGAGGGAGGGGGGGGGAGAAGGTGCTAACTCCCGCTTAGCAGTGACTCTGAGGGAGGGGGGGGGGAGAAGGTGCTAACTCCCGCTTAGCAGCGACTCTGAGGGGGGGGGAGAAGGTGCTAACTCCCGTTTAGCAGTGACTCTGAGGGGGGGGAGAAGGTGCTAACTAACGTTTAGCAGTGACTCTGAGGAGGGGGAGAAGGTGCTAACTAACGTTTAGCAATGACTCTGAGGGGGGGGGAGAAGGTGCTAACCAACGTTTAGCAATGACTCTGAGGGGGGGGGAGAAGGTGCTAACTAACGTTTAGCAGTGACTCTAAGGGGGGGGAGAAGGTGCTAACTAACGTTTAGCAATGACTCTGAGGGGGGGGGGGAGAAGGTGCTAACTAACGTTTAGCAGTGACTCTGAGGGGGGGGGAGAAGGTGCTAACTAACGTTTAGCAGTGACTCTGAGGGGGGGGGGAGAAGGTGCCAACTAACGTTTAGCAATGACTCTGAGGGGGGGGGGGAGAAGGTGCTAACTAACGTTTAGCAGTGACTCTGAGGGGGGGGGGGAGAAGGTGCTAACTCCCGTTTAGCAGTGACTCTGAGGGGGGGGAGAAGGTTCTAACTAACGTTTAGCAATGACTCTGAGGGGGGGGGGAGAAGGTGCTAACTAACGTTTAGCAATGACTCTGAGGGAGGGGGGGGGGAGAAGGTGCTAACTCCCGCTTAGCAGTGACTCTGAGGGAGGGGGGGGGGGAGAAGGTGCTAACTCCCGCTTAGCAGCGACTCTGAGGGGGGGGGGAGAAGGTGCTAACTCCCGTTTAGCAGTGACTCTGAGGAGGGGGGAGAAGGTGCTAACTAACGTTTAGCAGTGACTCTGAGGAGGGGGAGAAGGTGCTAACTAACGTTTAGCAATGACTCTGAGGGGGGGGGAGAAGGTGCTAACTAACGTTTAGCAATGACTCTGAGGGGGGGGGGAGAAGGTGCTAACTAACGTTTAGCAGTGACTCTAAGGGGGGGGAGAAGGTGCTAACTAACGTTTAGCAATGACTCTGAGGGGGGGGAGAAGGTGCTAACTAACGTTTAGCAGTGACTCTGAGGGGGGGGGGAGAAGGTGCTAACTCCTGCTTAGCAGTGACTCTGAGGGAGGGGGGGGAGGAGAAGGTGCTAACTCCCGCTTAGCAGTGACTCTGAGGGGGGGGGGAGAAGGTGCTAACTCCCGCTTAGCAGTGACTCTGAGGGGGGGGAGAAGGTGCTAACTCCCGCTTAGCAGTGACTCTGAGGGAGGAGGGGGGAGGAGAAGGTGCTAACTCCCGCTTAGCAGTGACTCTGAGGGAGGGGGGGGGAGGAGAAGGTGCTAACTCCCGCTTAGCAGTGACTCTGAGGGAGGAGGGGGGAGGAGAAGGTGCTAACTCCCGCTTAGCAGTGACTCTGAGGGAGGGGGAGAAGGTGCTAACTAACGTTTAGCAATGACTCTGAGGGGGGGGGGAGAAGGTGCTAACTAACGTTTAGCAGTGACTCTGAGGGGGGGGAGAAGGTGCTAACTAACGTTTAGCAATGACTCTGAGGGGGGGGGGGAGAAGGTGCTAACTAACGTTTAGCAGTGACTCTGAGGGGGGGAGAAGGTGCTAACTAACGTTTAGCAGTGACTCTGAGGGGGGGGGAGAAGGTGCTAACTAACGTTTAGCAGGTACTCTGAGGGGGGGGAGAAGGTGCTAACTCCCGTTTAGCAATGACTCTGAGGGGGGGGGAGAAGGTGCTAACTAACGTTTAGCAGTGACTCTGAGGGGGGGGAGAAGGTGCTAACTAACGTTTAGCAGTGACTCTGAGGGGGGGGGAGAAGGTGCTAACTCCCGTTTAGCAGTGACTCTGAGGGGGGGGGGGAGAAGGTGCTAACTAACGTTTAGCAATGACTCTGAGGGGGGGGGAGAAGGTGCTAACTAACGTTTAGCAATGACTCTGAGGGGGGGGGGAGAAGGTGCTAACTAACGTTTAGCAGTGACTCTGAGGGGGGGGAGAAGGTGCTAACTCCCGTTTACCAGTGACTCTGAGGGGGGGGAGAAGGTGCTAACTCCCGTTTAGCAGTGACTCTGAGGGGGGGGGGAGAAGGTGCTAACTAACGTTTAGCAATGACTCTGAGGGGGGGGGGAGAAGGTGCTAACTAACGTTTAGCAATGACTCTGAGGGGGGGGGGGGAGAAGGTGCTAACTAACGTTTAGCAATGACTCTGAGGGGGGGGGGAGAAGGTGCTAACTAACGTTTAGCAGTGACTCTGAGGGGGGGGAGAAGGTGCTAACTAACGTTTAGCAGTGACTCTGAGGAGGGGGAGAAGGTGCTAACTAACGTTTAGCAATGACTCTGAGGGGGGGGGGGGAGAAGGTGCTAACTCCCGTTTAGCAGTGACTCTGAGGGGGGGGGGGAGAAGGTGCTAACTAACGTTTAGCAATGACTCTGAGGGGGGGGAGAAGGTGCTAACTAACGTTTAGCACTGACTCAGAGGGAGGGGGGGGGAGGAGAAGGTGCTAACTCCCGTTTAGCAGTGACTCTGAGGGAGGGGGGGGAGGAGAAGGTGCTAACTCCCGCTTAGCAGTGACTCTGAGGGAGGGGGGGGGGAGGAGAAGGTGCTAGCTCCCGCTTAGCAGTGACTCTGAGGGAGGGGGGGGGGAGGAGAAGGTCCTAACTCCCGTTTAGCAGTGACTCTGAGGGAGGGGGGGGGGAGGAGAAGGTGCTAACTCCCGCTTAGCAGTGACTCTGAGGGAGGTGGGGGAGGAGAAGGTGCTAACTCCCGCTTAGCAGTGACTCTGAGGGAGGGGGGGAGGAGAAGGTGCTAACTCCCGCTTAGCAGTGACTCTGAGGGAGGGGGGGAGGAGAAGGTGCTAGCTCCCGTTTAGCAGTGACTCTGAGGGGGGGGTGAGAAGGTGCTAACTCCCGCTTAGGAGTGACTCTGAGGGTGGGGGGGGGAGGAGAAGGTGCTAACTCCCGCTTAGCAGTGACTCTGAGGGAGGGGGGGGGAGGAGAAGGTGCTAACTCCCGCTTAGCAGTGACTCTGAGGGAGGGGGGGAGAAGGTGCTAACTCCCGCTTAGCAGTGACTCTGAGGGGGGGGGGGAGAAGGTGCTAACTCCCGATTTGCAGTGACTCTGAGGGAGGGGGGGGGGAGGAGAAGGTGCTAACTCCCGCTTAGCAGTGACTCTGAGGGAGGGGCGGGGAGAAGGTGCTAACTCCCGCTTAGCAGTGACTCTGAGGGAGGGGGGGGGAGAAGGTGCTAACTCCCCGCTTAGCAGCGACTCTGAGGGGGGGGGAGAAGGTGCTAACTCCCGTTTAGCAGTGACTCTGAGGGGCAGGGAGAAGGTGCTAACTAACGTTTAGCAGTGACTCTGAGGGGGGGGAGAAGGTGCTAACTAACGTTTAGCAGTGACTCTGAGGGGGAGGGGGAGAAGGTGCTAACTCCCGTTTAGCAGTGACTCTGAGGGGGGGGGAGAAGGGGCTAACTAACGTTTAACAATGACTCTGAGGGGGGGGAGAAGGTGCTAACTAACGTTTAGCAATGACTCTGAGGGAGGGGGGGGGAAAAGGTGCTAACTCCCGCTTAGCAGTGACTCTGAGGGAGGGGGGGGGGAGAAGGTGCTAACTCCCGCTTAGCAGCGACTCTGAGGGGGGGGGAGAAGGTGCTAACTCCCGTTTAGCAGTGACTCTGAGGGGGGGGGAGAAGGTGCTAACTAACGTTTAGCAGTGACTCTGAGGGGGGGGAGAAGGTGCTAACTAACGTTTAGCAATGACTCTGAGGGGGGGGAGAAGGTGCTAACTAACGTTTAGCAATGACTCTGAGGGGGGGGAGAAGGTGCTAACTAACGTTTAGCAGTGACTCTGAGGGGGGGGAGAAGGTGCTAACTAACGTTTAGCAATGACTCTGAGGGGGGGGGGAGAAGGTGCTAACTAACGTTTAGCAGTGACTCTGAGGGGGGGGGGAGAAGGTGCTAACTAACGTTTAGCAGTGACTCTGAGGGGGGGGGAGAAGGTGCTAACTAACGTTTAGCAATGACTCTGAGGGGGGGGAGAAGGTGCTAACTAACGTTTAGCAATGACTCTGAGGGGGGGGGAGAAGGTGCTAACTAACGTTTAGCAGTGACTCTGAGGGGGGGGAGAAGGTGCTAACTAACGTTTAGCAGTGACTCTGAGGGGGGGGGGGAGAAGGTGCTAACTCCCGTTTAGCAGTGACTCTGAGGGGGGGGGGAGAAGGTGCTAACTCCCGCTTAGCAGTGACTCTGAGGGAGGGGGGGGGAGAAGGTGCTAACTCCCGCTTAGCAGCGACTCTGAGGGGGGGGGAGAAGGTGCTAACTCCCGTTTAGCAGTGACTCTGAAGGGGGGGGGAGAAGGTGCTAACTAACGTTTAGCAGTGACTCTGAGGGGGGGGGAGAAGGTGCTAACTAACGTTTAGCAATGACTCTGAGGGGGGGGAGAAGGCGCTAACTAACGTTTAGCAATGACTCTGAGGGGGGGGGAGAAGGTGCTAACTAACGTTTAGCAGTGACTCTGAGGGGGGGGAGAAGGTGCTAACTAACGTTTAGCAATGACTCTGAGGGGGGGGGAGAAGGTGCTAACTAACGTTTAGCAGTGACTCTGAGGGGGGGGAGAAGGTGCTAACTAACGTTTAGCAGTGACTCTGAGGGGGGGGAGAAGGTGCTAACTAACGTTTAGCAGTGACTCTGAGGGGGGGGAGAAGGTGCTAACTCCCGTTTAGCAATGACTCTGAGGGGGGAGGAGAAGGTGCTAACTAACGTTTAGCAGTGACTCTGAGGGGGGGGGAGAAGGTGCTAACTAACGTTTAGCAGTGACTCTGAGGGGGGGGGGGAGAAGGTGCTAACTTCCGTTTAGCAGTGACTCTGAGGGGGGGGGAGAAGGTGCTAACTAACGTTTAGCAATGACTCTGAGGGGGGGGAGAAGGTGCTAACTAACGTTTAGCAATGACTCTGAGGGGGGGGGGAGAAGGTGCTAACTAACGTTTAGAAGTGACTCTGAGGGGGGGGAGAAGGTGCTAACTAACGTTTAGCAGTGACTCTGAGGGAGGGGGGGGGAGGAGAAGGTGCTAGCTCCCGTTTAGCAGTGACTCTGAGGGAGGGGGGGGGGGGAGGAGAAGGTGCTAACTCCCGCTTAGCAGTGACTCTGAGGGAGGGGGGGGAGGAGAAGGTGCTAACTCCCGCTTAGCAGTGACTCTGAGGGAGGGGGGGGAGGAGAAGGTGCTAACTCCCGTTTAGCAGTGACTCTGAGGGAGGGGGGGGAGCAGAAGGTGCTAGCTCCCGTTTAGCAGTGACTCTGAGGGAGGGGGGGGAGGAGAAGGTGGTAACTCCCGCTTAGCAGTGACTCTGAGGGAGGGGGGGAGAGGAGAAGGTGCTAACTCCCGCTTAGCAGTGACTCTGAGGGAGGGGGGGAGGAGAAGGTGCTAACTCCCGCTTAGCAGTGACTCTGAGGGGGGGGGAGAAGGTGCTAACTAACGTTTAGCAGTGACTCTGAGGGGGGGGAGAAGGTGCTAACTAACGTTTAGCAATGACTCTGAGGGGGGGGAGAAGGTGCTAACTAACGTTTAGCAGTGACTCTGAGGGGGGGGAGAAGGTGCTAACTAACGTTTAGCAATGACTCTGAGGGGGGGGGAGAAGGTGCTCACTAACGTTTAGCAGTGACTCTGAGGGGGGGGAGAAGGTGCTAACTAACGTTTAGCAGTGACTCTGAGGGGGGGGGGAGAAGGTGCTAACTCCCGTTTAGCAGTGACTCTGAGGGGGGGGGGGGAGAAGGTGCTAACTCCCGCTTAGCAGTGACTCTGAGGGAGGGGGGGGGGAGAGAAGGTGCTAACTCCCGCTTAGCAGCGACTCTGAGGGGGGGGGGAGAAGGTGCTAACTCCCGTTTAGCAGTGACTCTGAAGGGGGGGGGAGAAGGTGCTAACTAACGTTTAGCAGTGACTCTGAGGGGGGGGAGAAGGTGCTAACTAACGTTTAGCAATGACTCTGAGGGGGGGGGGGAAGGCGCTAACTAACGTTTAGCAATGACTCTGAGGGGGGGGGAGAAGGTGCTAACTAACGTTTAGCAGTGACTCTGAGGGGGGGGAGAAGGTGCTAACTAACGTTTAGCAATGACTCTGAGGGGGGGGAGAAGGTGCTAACTAACGTTTAGCAGTGACTCTGAGGGGGGGGAGAAGGTGCTAACTAACGTTTAGCAGTGACTCTGAGGGGGGGGAGAAGGTGCTAACTAACGTTTAACAGTGACTCTGAGGGGGGGGAGAAGGTGCTAACTCCCGTTTAGCAATGACTCTGAGGGGGGAGGAGAAGGTGCTAACTAACGTTTAGCAGTGACTCTGAGGGGGGGGGAGAAGGTGCTAACTAACGTTTAGCAGTGACTCTGAGGGGGGGGGGAGAAGGTGCTAACTTCCGTTTAGCAGTGACTCTGAGGGGGGGGGAGAAGGTGCTAACTAACGTTTAGCAATGACTCTGAGGGGGGGGAGAAGGTGCTAACTAACGTTTAGCAATGACTCTGAGGGGGGGGGGGAGAAGGTGCTAACTAACGTTTAGAAGTGACTCTGAGGGGGGGGAGAAGGTGCTAACTAACGTTTAGCAGTGACTCTGAGGGAGGGGGGGGGGAGGAGAAGGTGCTAGCTCCCGTTTAGCAGTGACTCTGAGGGAGGGGGGGGGGGAGGAGAAGGTGCTAACTCCCGCTTAGCAGTGACTCTGAGGGAGGGGGGGGAGGAGAAGGTGCTAACTCCCGCTTAGCAGTGACTCTGAGGGAGGGGGGGGAGGAGAAGGTGCTAACTCCCGTTTAGCAGTGACTCTGAGGGAGGGGGGGGAGCAGAAGGTGCTAGCTCCCGTTTAGCAGTGACTCTGAGGGAGGGGGGGGAGGAGAAGGTGGTAACTCCCGCTTAGCAGTGACTCTGAGGGAGGGGGGGAGAGGAGAAGGTGCTAACTCCCGCTTAGCAGTGACTCTGAGGGAGGGGGGGAGGAGAAGGTGCTAACTCCCGCTTAGCAGTGACTCTGAGGGAGGGGGGGGGGAGGAGAAGGTGCTAACTCCCGCTTAGCAGTGACTCTGAGGGAGGGGGGGGAGGAGAAGGTGCTAACTCCCGCTTAGCAGTGACTCTGAGGGGGGGGGAGAAGGTGCTAACTCCCGCTTAGCAGTGATTCTGAGGGTGGGGGGAGGGGAGGAGAAGGTGCTAACTCCCGCTTAGCAGTGACTCTGAGGGAGGGGGGGGAGGAGAAGGTGCTAACTCCCGCTTAGCAGTGACTCTGAGGGGGGGGGGAGAAGGTGCTAACTCCCGCTTAGCAGTGACTCTGAGGGAGGAGGGGGGAGGAGAAGGTGCTAACTCCCGCTTAGCAGTGACTCTGAGGGGGGGGGAGGAGAAGGTGCTAACTCCCGCTTAGCAGTGACTCTGAGGGAGGGGGGGGAGGAGAAGGTGCTAACTCCCGCTTAGCAGTGACTCTGAGGGAGGAGGGGGGAGGAGAAGGTGCTAACTCCCGCTTAGCAGTGACTCTGAGGGAGGGAGGGGAGGAGAAGGTGCTAACTCCCGTTTAGCAGTGACTCTGAGGGAGGGGGGGAGGAGAAGGTGCTAACTCCCGCTTAGCAGTGACTCTGAGGGAGGGGGGGGGGAGGAGAAGGTGCTAGCTCCCGTTTAGCAGTGACTCTGAGGGAGGGGGGGGGAGGAGAAGGTGCTAACTCCCGCTTAGCATTGACTCTGAGGGAGGGGGGGGGGAGGAGAAGGTGCTAACTCCCGCTTAGCAGTGACTCTGAGGGAGGGGGGGGAGGAGAAGGTGCTAACTCCCGCTTAGCAGTGACTCTGAGGGAGGGGGGGGGAGGAGAAGGTGCTAACTCCCGTTTAGCAGTGACTCTGAGGGAGGGGGGGGGAGGAGAAGGTGCTAACTCCCGCTTAGCAGTGACTCTGAGGGAGGGGGGGGGAGGAGAAGGTGCTAACTCCCGCTTAGCAGTGACTCTGAGGGGGGGGAGAAGGTGCTAACTCCCGCTTAGCAGTGACTCTGAGGGAGGAGGGGGGAGGAGAAGGTGCTAACTCCCGCTTAGCAGTGACTCTGAGGGGGGGGAGGAGAAGGTGGTAACTCCCGCTTAGCAGTGACTCTGAGGGAGGGGGGGGGGAGGAGAAGGTGCTAACTCCCGCTTAGCAGTGACTCTGAGGGAGGAGGGGGGAGGAGAAGGTGCTAACTCCCGCTTAGCAGTGACTCTGAGGGAGGGAGGGGAGGAGAAGGTGCTAGCTCCCGTTTAGCAGTGACTCTGAGGGAGGGGGGGGAGGAGAAGGTGCTAACTCCCGCTTAGCAGTGACTCTGAGGGAGGGGGGGGAGGAGAAGGTGCTAGCTCCCGTTTAGCAGTGACTCTGAGGGAGGGGGGGGGAGGAGAAGGTGCTAACTCCCGTTTAGCAGTGACTCTGAGGGAGGGGGGGGGAGGAGAAGGTGCTAACTCCCGCTTAGCAGTGACTCTGAGGGAGGGGGGGGGGAGGAGAAGGTGCTAGCTCCCGTTTAGCAGTGACTCTGAGGGAGGGGGGGGGAGGAGAAGGTGCTAACTCCCGCTTAGCAGTGACTCTGAGGGAGGGGGGGGGAGGAGAAGGTGCTAACTCCCGCTTAGCAGTGACTCTGAGGGAGGGGGGGGGAGGAGAAGGTGCTAACTCCCGTTTAGCAGTGACTCTGAGGGAGGGGGGGGGGAGGAGAAGGTGCTAGCTCCCGTTTAGCAGTGACTCTGAGGGAGGGGGGGGGAGGAGAAGGTGCTAACTCCCGCTTAGCAGTGACTCTGAGGGAGGGGGGGGAGAGGAGAAGGTGCTAACTCCCGCTTAGCAGTGACTCTGAGGGAGGGGGGGGGGAGGAGAAGGTGCTAACTCCCGCTTAGCAGTGACTCTGAGGGAGGGGGGGAGGAGAAGGTGCTAACTCCCGCTTAGCAGTGACTCTGAGGGAGGGGGGGGAGGAGAAGGTGCTAACTCCCGCTTAGCAGTGACTCTGAGGGGGGGGGGAGAAGGTGCTAACTCCCGCTTAGCAGTGATTCTGAGGGTGGGGGGAGGGGAGGAGAAGGTGCTAACTCCCGCTTAGCAGTGACTCTGAGGGAGGGGGGGAGGAGAAGGTGCTAACTCCCGCTTAGCAGTGACTCTGAGGGAGGGGGGGGAGGAGAAGGTGCTAACTCCCGCTTAGCAGTGACTCTGAGGGGGGGGGAGGAGAAGGTGCTAACTCCCGCTTAGCAGTGACTCTGAGGGAGGAGGGGGGAGGAGAAGGTGCTAACTCCCGCTTAGCAGTGACTCTGAGTGGGGGGGGGAGGAGAAGGTGCTAACTCCCGCTTAGCAGTGACTCTGAGGGAGGGGGGAGGAGAAGGTGCTAACTCCCGCTTAGCAGTGACTCTGAGGGAGGAGGGGGGAGGAGAAGGTGCTAACTCCCGCTTAGCAGTGACTCTGAGGGAGGGAGGGGAGGAGAAGGTGCTAACTCCCGTTTAGCAGTGACTCTGAGGGAGGGGGGGGGAGGAGAAGGTGCTAACTCCCGCTTAGCAGTGACTCTGAGGGAGGGGGGGGGGGAGGAGAAGGTGCTAGCTCCCGTTTAGCAGTGACTCTGAGGGAGGGGGGGGGGAGGAGAAGGTGCTAACTCCCGCTTAGCAGTGACTCTGAGGGAGGGGGGGGGAGGAGAAGGTGCTAACTCCCGCTTAGCAGTGACTCTGAGGGAGGGGGGGGAGGAGAAGGTGCTAACTCCCGCTTAGCAGTGACTCTGAGGGAGGGGGGGGAGGAGAAGGTGCTAACTCCCGTTTAGCAGTGACTCTGAGGGAGGGGGGGGAGGAGAAGGTGCTAACTCCCGCTTAGCAGTGACTCTGAGGGAGGGGGGGGAGGAGAAGGTGCTAACTCCCGCTTAGCAGTGACTCTGAGGGAGGGGGGGGGAGGAGAAGGTGCTAACTCCCGCTTAGCAGTGACTCTGAGGGAGGGGGGAGGAGAAGGTGCTAGCTCCCGTTTAGCAGTGACTCTGAGGGGGGGAGAAGGTGCTAACTCCCGCTTAGCAGTGACTCTGAGGGAGGGGGGGGAGGAGAAGGTGCTAACTCCCGCTTAGCAGTGACTCTGAGGGAGGGGGGGGGAGGAGAAGGTGCTAACTCCCGCTTAGCAGTGACTCTGAGGGAGGGGGGGAGAAGGTGCTAACTCCCGCTTAGCAGTGACTCTGAGGGGGGGGGGGAGAAGGTGCTAACTCCCGATTTGCAGTGACTCTGAGGGAGGGGGGGGGAGGAGAAGGTGCTAACTCCCGCTTAGCAGTGACTCTGAGGGAGGGGCGGGGAGAAGGTGCTAACTCCCGCTTAGCAGTGACTCTGAGGGAGGGGGGGGGAGAAGGTGCTAACTCCCCGCTTAGCAGCGACTCTGAGGGGGGGGGAGAAGGTGCTAACTCCCGTTTAGCAGTGACTCTGAGGGGGGGGGGAGAAGGTGCTAACTAACGTTTAGCAGTGACTCTGAGGGGAGGAGAAGGTGCTAACTAACGTTTAGCAGTGACTCTGAGGGGGGGGGAGAAGGTGCTAACTCCCGTTTAGCAGTGACTCTGAGGGGGGGGAGAAGGTGCTAACTAACGTTTAGCAATGACTCTGAGGGGGGGGAGAAGGTGCTAACTAACGTTTAGCAATGACTCTGAGGGAGGGGGGGGAGAAGGTGCTAACTCCCGCTTAGCAGTGACTCTGAGGGAGGGGGGGGGGAGAAGGTGCTAACTCCCGCTTAGCAGCGACTCTGAGGGGGGGGGGGAGAAGGTGCTAACTCCCGTTTAGCAGTGACTCTGAGGGGGGGGAGAAGGTGCTAACTAACGTTTAGCAGTGACTCTGAGGAGGGGGAGAAGGTGCTAACTAACGTTTAGCAATGACTCTGAGGGGGGGGGAGAAGGTGCTAACCAACGTTTAGCAATGACTCTGAGGGGGGGGGAGAAGGTGCTAACTAACGTTTAGCAGTGACTCTAAGGGGGGGGAGAAGGTGCTAACTAACGTTTAGCAATGACTCTGAGGGGGGGGGGAGAAGGTGCTAACTAACGTTTAGCAGTGACTCTGAGGGGGGGGGGAGAAGGTGCTAACTAACGTTTAGCAGTGACTCTGAGGGGGGGGGGAGAAGGTGCCAACTAACGTTTAGCAATGACTCTGAGGGGGGGGGAGAAGGTGCTAACTAACGTTTAGCAGTGACTCTGAGGGGGGGGGGAGAAGGTGCTAACTCCCGTTTAGCAGTGACTCTGAGGGGGGGGAGAAGGTTCTAACTAACGTTTAGCAATGACTCTGAGGGGGGGGGAGAAGGTGCTAACTAACGTTTAGCAATGACTCTGAGGGAGGGGGGGGGGAGAAGGTGCTAACTCCCGCTTAGCAGTGACTCTGAGGGAGGGGGGGGGGAGAAGGTGCTAACTCCCGCTTAGCAGCGACTCTGAGGGGGGGGGGAGAAGGTGCTAACTCCCGTTTAGCAGTGACTCTGAGGAGGGGGGAGAAGGTGCTAACTAACGTTTAGCAGTGACTCTGAGGAGGGGGAGAAGGTGCTAACTAACGTTTAGCAATGACTCTGAGGGGGGGGAGAAGGTGCTAACTAACGTTTAGCAATGACTCTGAGGGGGGGGGGAGAAGGTGCTAACTAACGTTTAGCAGTGACTCTAAGGGGGGGGAGAAGGTGCTAACTAACGTTTAGCAATGACTCTGAGGGGGGGGAGAAGGTGCTAACTAACGTTTAGCAGTGACTCTGAGGGGGGGGGGAGAAGGTGCTAACTAACGTTTAGCAGTGACTCTGAGGGGGGGGGGAGAAGGTGCCAACTAACGTTTAGCAATGACTCTGAGGGGGGGGGGGAGAAGGTGCTAACTAACGTTTAGCAATGACTCTGAGGAGGGGGGAGAAGGTGCTAACTCCCGTTTAGCAGTGACTCTGAGGGGGGGGAGAAGGTGCTAACTAACGTTTAGCAATGACTCTGAGGGGGGGGAGAAGGTGCTAACTAACGTTTAGCAATGACTCTGAGGGAGGGGGGGGGAGAAGGTGCTAACTCCCGCTTAGCAGTGACTCTGAGGGAGGGGGGGGAGAAGGTGCTAACTCCCGCTTAGCAGCGACTCTGAGGGGGGGGGGGAGAAGGTGCTAACTCCCGTTTAGCAGTGACTCTGAGGGGGGGGGAGAAGGTGCTAACTAACGTTTAGCAGTGACTCTGAGGGGGGGGAGAAGGTGCTAACTAACGTTTAGCAATGACTCTGAGGGGGGGGGAGAAGGTGCTAACTAACGTTTAGCAGTGACTCTGAGGGGGGGGAGAAGGTGCTAACTAACGTTTAGCAGTGACTCTGAGGGGGGGGGAGAAGGTGCTAACTAACGTTTAGCAGGTACTCTGAGGGGGGGGGAGAAGGTGCTAACTCCCGTTTAGCAATGACTCTGAGGGGGGGGGGGAGAAGGTGCTAACTAACGTTTAGCAGTGACTCTGAGGGGGGGGAGAAGGTGCTAACTAACGTTTAGCAGTGACTCTGAGGGGGGGGGGAGAAGGTGCTAACTCCCGTTTAGCAGTGACTCTGAGGGGGGGGGGAGAAGGTGCTAACTAACGTTTAGCAATGACTCTGAGGGGGGGGGAGAAGGTGCTAACTAACGTTTAGCAATGACTCTGAGGGGGGGGGGAGAAGGTGCTAACTAACGTTTAGCAGTGACTCTGAGGGGGGGGAGAAGGTGCTAACTCCCGTTTAGCAGTGACTCTGAGGGGGGGGAGAAGGTGCTAACTCCCGTTTAGCAGTGACTCTGAGGGGGGGGGGGAGAAGGTGCTAACTAACGTTTAGCAATGACTCTGAGGGGGGGGGAGAAGGTGCTAACTAACGTTTAGCAATGACTCTGAGGGGGGGGGGGAGAAGGTGCTAACTAACGTTTAGCAATGACTCTGAGGGGGGGGGGGAGAAGGTGCTAACTAACGTTTAGCAGTGACTCTGAGGGGGGGGAGAAGGTGCTAACTAACGTTTAGCAGTGACTCTGAGGGGGGGGAGAAGGTGCTAACTAACGTTTAGCAATGACTCTGAGGGGGGGGGAGAAGGTGCTAACTCCCGTTTAGCAGTGACTCTGAGGGGGGGGGGAGAAGGTGCTAACTAACGTTTAGCAATGACTCTGAGGGGGGGGAGAAGGTGCTAACTAACGTTTAGCACTGACTCAGAGGGAGGGGGGGGAGGAGAAGGTGCTAACTCCCGTTTAGCAGTGACTCTGAGGGAGGGGGGGGAGGAGAAGGTGCTAACTCCCGCTTAGCAGTGACTCTGAGGGAGGGGGGGGAGGAGAAGGTGCTAGCTCCCGCTTAGCAGTGACTCTGAGGGAGGGGGGGGGGAGGAGAAGGTCCTAACTCCCGTTTAGCAGTGACTCTGAGGGAGGGGGGGGGAGGAGAAGGTGCTAACTCCCGCTTAGCAGTGACTCTGAGGGAGGTGGGGGGAGGAGAAGGTGCTAACTCCTGCTTAGCAGTGACTCTGAGGGAGGCGGGGGGAGGAGAAGGTGCTAACTCCCGTTTAGCAGTGACTCTGAGGGAGGGGGGGAGGAGAAGGTGCTAGCTCCCGTTTAGCAGTGACTCTGAGGGAGGGGGGGGGGAGGAGAAGGTTCTAACTCCCGCTTAGCAGTGACTCTGAGGGAGGGGGGGAGAGGAGAAGGTGCTAACTCCCGCTTAGCAGTGACTCTGAGGGAGGGGGGGGAGGAGAAGGTGCTAACTCCCGCTTAGCAGTGACTCTGAGGGAGGGGGGGGAGGAGAAGGTGCTAACTCCCGCTTAGCAGTGACTCTGAGGGAGGGGGGGGAGGAGAAGGTGCTAACTCCCGCTTAGCAGTGACTCTGAGGGGGGGGAGAAGGTGCTAACTCCCGCTTAGCAGTGACTCTGAGGGAGGAGCGGGGAGGAGAAGGTGCTAACTCCCGCTTAGCAGTGACTCTGAGGGGGGGGGGAGGAGAAGGTGCTAACTCCCGCTTAGCAGTGACTCTGAGGGAGGGGGGAGGAGAAGGTGCTAACTCCCGCTTAGCAGTGACTCTGAGGGAGGAGGGGTGAGGAGAAGGTGCTAACTCCCGCTTAGCAGTGACTCTGAGGGAGGGAGGGGAGGAGAAGGTGCTAACTCCCGTTTAGCAGTGACTCTGAGGGAGGGGGGGGGAGGAGAAGGTGCTAACTCCCGCTTAGCAGTGACTCTGAGGGAGGGGGGGAGGAGAAGGTGCTAGCTCCCGTTTAGCAGTGACTCTGAGGGAGGGGGGGGGAGGAGAAGGTGCTAACTCCCGCTTAGCAGTGACTCTGAGGGAGGGGGGGGGAGGAGAAGGTGCTAACTCCCGCTTAGCAGTGACTCTGAGGGAGGGGGGAGAGGAGAAGGTGCTAACTCCCGCTTAGCAGTGACTCTGAGGGAGGGGGGGGAGGAGAAGGTGCTAACTCCCGTTTAGCAGTGACTCTGAGGGAGGGGGGGGGGAGGAGAAGGTGCTAACTCCCGCTTAGCAGTGACTCTGAGGGAGGGGGGGGGAGGAGAAGGTGCTAACTCCCGCTTAGCAGTGACTCTGAGGGAGGGGGGGGAGGAGAAGGTGCTAACTCCCGCTTAGCAGTGACTCTGAGGGAGGGGGGGAGGAGAAGGTGCTAGCTCCCGTTTAGCAGTGACTCTGAGGGGGGGGGGAGAAGGTGCTAACTCCCGCTTAGCAGTGACTCTGAGGGAGGGGGGGGGGAGGAGAAGGTGCTAACTCCCGCTTAGCAGTGACTCTGAGGGAGGGGGGGGGGAGGAGAAGGTGCTAACTCCCGCTTAGCAGTGACTCTGAGGGAGGGGGGGAGAAGGTGCTAACTCCCGCTTAGCAGTGACTCTGAGGGGGGGGAGAAGGTGCTAACTCCCGATTTGCAGTGACTCTGAGGGAGGGGGGGGAGGAGAAGGTGCTAACTCCCGCTTAGCAGTGACTCTGAGGGAGGGGCGGGGAGAAGGTGCTAACTCCCGCTTAGCAATGACTCTGAGGGAGGGGGGGGGGAGAAGGTGCTAACTCCCCGCTTAGCAGCGACTCTGAGGGGGGGGGGGAGAAGGTGCTAACTCCCGTTTAGCAGTGACTCTGAGGGGGGGGGGAGAAGGTGCTAACTAACGTTTAGCAGTGACTCTGAGGGGGGGGGAGAAGGTGCTAACTAACGTTTAGCAGTGACTCTGAGGGGGGGCGGAGAAGGTGCTAACTCCCGTTTAGCAGTGACTCTGAGGGGGGGGAGAAGGTGCTAACTAACGTTTAGCAATGACTCTGAGGGGGGGGAGAAGGTGCTAACTAACGTTTAGCAATGACTCTGAGGGAGGGGGGGGAGAAGGTGCTAACTCCCGCTTAGCAGTGACTCTGAGGGAGAAGGGGGGAGAAGGTGCTAACTCCCGCTTAGCAGCGACTCTGAGGGGGGGGGAGAAGGTGCTAACTCCCGTTTAGCAGTGACTCTGAGGGGGGGGAGAAGGTGCTAACTAACGTTTAGCAGTGACTCTGAGGGGGGGAGAAGGTGCTAACTAACGTTTAGCAATGACTCTGAGGGGGGGGAGAAGGTGCTAACTAACGTTTAGCAATGACTCTGAGGGGGGGGAGAAGGTGCTAACTAACGTTTAGCAGTGACTCTGAGGGGGGGGAGAAGGTGCTAACTAACGTTTAGCAATGACTCTGAGGGGAGGGGGGAGAAGGTGCTAACTAACGTTTAGCAGTGACTCTGAGGGGGGGGGGGGAGAAGGTGCTAACTAACGTTTAGCAGTGACTCTGAGGGGGGGGGAGAAGGTGCTAACTAACGTTTAGCAATGACTCTGAGGAGGGGGAGAAGGTGCTAACTCCCGTTTAGCAGTGACTCTGAGGGGGGGGAGAAGGTGCTAACTAACGTTTAGCAATGACTCTGAGGGGGGGGAGAAGGTGCTAACTAACGTTTAGCAATGACTCTGAGGGAGGGGGGGGGAGAAGGTGCTAACTCCCGCTTAGCAGTGACTCTGAGGGAGGGGGGGGGAGAAGGTGCTAACTCCCGCTTAGCAGCGACTCTGAGGGGGGGGGGGGAGAAGGTGCTAACTCCCGTTTAGCAGTGACTCTGAGGGGGGGGGTGAGAAGGTGCTAACTAACGTTTAGCAGTGACTCTGAGGGGGGGGAGAAGGTGCTAACTAACGTTCAGCAATTTCTCTGAGGGGGGGGGGAGAAGGTGCTAACTAACGTTTAGCAATGACTCTGAGGGGGGGGAGAAGGTGCTAACTAACGTTTAGCAGTGACTCTGAGGGGGGGGAGAAGGTGCTAACTAACGTTTAGCAATGACTCTGAGGGGGGGGGGGAGAAGGTGCTAACTAACGTTTAGCAGTGACTCTGAGGGGGGGAGAAGGTGCTAACTAACGTTTAGCAGTGACTCTGAGGGGGGGGAGAAGGTGCTAACTAACGTTTAGCAGGTACTCTGAGGGGGGGGAGAAGGTGCTAACTCCCGTTTAGCAATGACTCTGAGGGGGGGGGGAGAAGGTGCTAACTAACGTTTAGCAGTGACTCTGAGGGGGGGGGAGAAGGTGCTAACTAACGTTTAGCAGTGACTCTGAGGGGGGGGGGAGAAGGTGCTAACTCCCGTTTAGCAGTGACTCTGAGGGGGGGGGGGGAGAAGGTGCTAACTAACGTTTAGCAATGACTCTGAGGGGGGGGGGAGAAGGTGCTAACTAACGTTTAGCAATGACTCTGAGGGGGGGGGGAGAAGGTGCTAACTAACGTTTAGCAGTGACTCTGAGGGGGGGGAGAAGGTGCTAACTCCCGTTTAGCAGTGACTCTGAGGGGGGGGGAGAAGGTGCTAACTCCCGTTTAGCAGTGACTCTGAGGGGGGGGGAGAAGGTGCTAACTAACGTTTAGCAATGACTCTGAGGGGGGGGGAGAAGGTGCTAACTAACGTTTAGCAATGACTCTGAGGGGGGGGGGGAGAAGGTGCTAACTAACGTTTAGCAATGACTCTGAGGGGGGGGGGAGAAGGTGCTAACTAACGTTTAGCAGTGACTCTGAGGGGGGGGAGAAGGTGCTAACTAACGTTTAGCAGTGACTCTGAGGGGGGGAGAAGGTGCTAACTAACGTTTAGCAATGACTCTGAGGGGGGGGGAGAAGGTGCTAACTCCCGTTTAGCAGTGACTCTGAGAGGGGGGGGAGAAGGTGCTAACTAACGTTTAGCAATGACTCTGAGGGGGGGGAGAAGGTGCTAACTAACGTTTAGCACTGACTCAGAGGGAGGGGGGGGGGGAGGAGAAGGTGCTAACTCCCGTTTAGCAGTGACTCTGAGGGAGGGGGGGGGAGGAGAAGGTGCTAACTCCCGCTTAGCAGTGACTCTGAGGGAGGGGGGGGGGAGGAGAAGGTGCTAGCTCCCGCTTAGCAGTGACTCTGAGGGAGGGGGGGGGAGGAGAAGGTCCTAACTCCCGTTTAGCAGTGACTCTGAGGGAGGGGGGGGAGGAGAAGGTGCTAACTCCCGCTTAGCAGTGACTCTGAGGGAGGTGGGGGGAGGAGAAGGTGCTAACTCCTGCTTAGCAGTGACTCTGAGGGAGGCGGGGGGAGGAGAAGGTGCTAACTCCCGTTTAGCAGTGACTCTGAGGGAGGGGGGGAGGAGAAGGTGCTAGCTCCCGTTTAGCAGTGACTCTGAGGGAGGGGGGGGGAGGAGAAGGTTCTAACTCCCGCTTAGCAGTGACTCTGAGGGAGGGGGGGAGAGGAGAAGGTGCTAACTCCCGCTTAGCAGTGACTCTGAGGGAGGGGGGGGAGGAGAAGGTGCTAACTCCCGCTTAGCAGTGACTCTGAGGGAGGGGGGGGAGGAGAAGGTGCTAACTCCCGCTTAGCAGTGACTCTGAGGGAGGGGGGGGAGGAGAAGGTGCTAACTCCCGCTTAGCAGTGACTCTGAGGGGGGGGGAGAAGGTGCTAACTCCCGCTTAGCAGTGACTCTGAGGGAGGAGCGGGGAGGAGAAGGTGCTAACTCCCGCTTAGCAGTGACTCTGAGGGGGGGGGAGGAGAAGGTGCTAACTCCCGCTTAGCAGTGACTCTGAGGGAGGGGGGAGGAGAAGGTGCTAACTCCCGCTTAGCAGTGACTCTGAGGGAGGAGGGGGGAGGAGAAGGTGCTAACTCCCGCTTAGCAGTGACTCTGAGGGAGGGAGGGGAGGAGAAGGTGCTAACTCCCGTTTAGCAGTGACTCTGAGGGAGGGGGGGGAGGAGAAGGTGCTAACTCCCGCTTAGCAGTGACTCTGAGGGAGGGGGGGAGGAGAAGGTGCTAGCTCCCGTTTAGCAGTGACTCTGAGGGAGGGGGGGGGGAGGAGAAGGTGCTAACTCCCGCTTAGCAGTGACTCTGAGGGAGGGGGGGGGGAGGAGAAGGTGCTAACTCCCGCTTAGCAGTGACTCTGAGGGAGGGGGGAGAGGAGAAGGTGCTAACTCCCGCTTAGCAGTGACTCTGAGGGAGGGGGGGGAGGAGAAGGTGCTAACTCCCGTTTAGCAGTGACTCTGAGGGAGGGGGGGGGGAGGAGAAGGTGCTAACTCCCGCTTAGCAGTGACTCTGAGGGAGGGGGGGGAGGAGAAGGTGCTAACTCCCGCTTAGCAGTGACTCTGAGGGAGGGGGGGGAGGAGAAGGTGCTAACTCCCGCTTAGCAGTGACTCTGAGGGAGGGGGGGAGGAGAAGGTGCTAGCTCCCGTTTAGCAGTGACTCTGAGGGGGGGGGGAGAAGGTGCTAACTCCCGCTTAGCAGTGACTCTGAGGGAGGGGGGGGGGAGGAGAAGGTGCTAACTCCCGCTTAGCAGTGACTCTGAGGGAGGGGGGGGGAGGAGAAGGTGCTAACTCCCGCTTAGCAGTGACTCTGAGGGAGGGGGGGAGAAGGTGCTAACTCCCGCTTAGCAGTGACTCTGAGGGGGGGGGGAGAAGGTGCTAACTCCCGATTTGCAGTGACTCTGAGGGAGGGGGGGGGGAGGAGAAGGTGCTAACTCCCGCTTAGCAGTGACTCTGAGGGAGGGGCGAGGAGAAGGTGCTAACTCCCGCTTAGCAATGACTCTGAGGGAGGGGGGGGGGGGAGAAGGTGCTAACTCCCCGCTTAGCAGCGACTCTGAGGGGGGGGGGGAGAAGGTGCTAACTCCCGTTTAGCAGTGACTCTGAGGGGGGGGGGAGAAGGTGCTAACTAACGTTTAGCAGTGACTCTGAGGGGGGGGGAGAAGGTGCTAACTAACGTTTAGCAGTGACTCTGAGGGGGGGCGGAGAAGGTGCTAACTCCCGTTTAGCAGTGACTCTGAGGGGGGGGAGAAGGTGCTAACTAACGTTTAGCAATGACTCTGAGGGGGGGGGGAGAAGGTGCTAACTAACGTTTAGCAATGACTCTGAGGGAGGGGGGGGGAGAAGGTGCTAACTCCCGCTTAGCAGTGACTCTGAGGGAGGGGGGGGGGAGAAGGTGCTAACTCCCGCTTAGCAGCGACTCTGAGGGGGGGGGAGAAGGTGCTAACTCCCGTTTAGCAGTGACTCTGAGGGGGGGGAGAAGGTGCTAACTAACGTTTAGCAGTGACTCTGAGGGGGGGGAGAAGGTGCTAACTAACGTTTAGCAATGACTCTGAGGGGGGGGAGAAGGTGCTAACTAACGTTTAGCAATGACTCTGAGGGGGGGGAGAAGGTGCTAACTAACGTTTAGCAGTGACTCTGAGGGGGGGGAGAAGGTGCTAACTAACGTTTAGCAATGACTCTGAGGGGAGGGGGGAGAAGGTGCTAACTAACGTTTAGCAGTGACTCTGAGGGGGGGGGGAGAAGGTGCTAACTAACGTTTAGCAGTGACTCTGAGGGGGGGGGGAGAAGGTGCTAACTAACGTTTAGCAATGACTCTGAGGGGGGGGGGAGAAGGTTCTAACTAACGTTTAGCAATGACTCTGAGGGGGGGGGGAGAAGGTGCTAACTAACGTTTAGCAGTGACTCTGAGGGGGGGAGAAGGTGCTAACTAACGTTTAGCAGTGACTCTGAGGGGGGGGAGAAGGTGCTAACTCCCGTTTAGCAGTGACTCTGAGGGGGGGGGAGAAGGTGCTAACTAACGTTTAGCAATGACTCTGAGGGGGGGGAGAAGGTGCTAACTAACGTTTAGCAATGACTCTGAGGGAGGGGGGGGGGAGAAGGTGCTAACTCCGGCTTAGCAGTGACTCTGAGGGAGGGGGGGGGAGAAGGTGCTAACTCCCGCTTAGCAGCGACTCTGAGGGGGGGGGCGAAGGTGCTAACTCCCGTTTAGCAGTGACTCTGAGGGGGGGGGGGAGAAGGTGCTAACTAACGTTTAGCAGTGACTCTGAGGGGGGGGAGAAGGTGCTAACTAACGTTTAGCAATGACTCTGAGGGGGGGGAGAAGGTGCTAACTAACGTTTAGCAATGACTCTGAGGGGGGGGGAGAAGGTGCTAACTAACGTTTAGCAGTGACTCTGAGGGGGGGAGAAGGTGCTAACTAACGTTTAGCAATGACTCTGAGGGGGGGGGGGAGAAGGTGCTAACTAACGTTTAGCAGTGACTCTGAGGGGGGGGAGAAGGTGCTAACTAACGTTTAGCAGTGACTCTGAGGGGGGGGGAGAAGGTGCTAACTCCCGTTTAGCAGTGACTCTGAGGGGGGGGGGAGAAGGTGCTAACTAACGTTTAGCAATGACTCTGAGGGGGGGGGAGAAGGTGCTAACTAACGTTTAGCAATGACTCTGAGGGGGGGGGGGGAGAAGGTGCTAACTAAAGTTTAGCAGTGACTCTGAGGGGGGGGAGAAGGTGCTAACTAACGTTTAGCAGTGACTCTGAGGGGGGGGAGAAGGTGCTAACTCCCGTTTAGCAGTGACTCTGAGGGGGGGGAGAAGGTGCTAACTCCCGTTTAGCAGTGACTCTGAGGGGGGGGAGAAGGTGCTAACTAACGTTTAGCAATGACTCTGAGGGGGGGGGAGAAGGTGCTAACTAACGTTTAGCAATGACTCTGAGGGGGGGGGGAGAAGGTGCTAACTAACGTTTAGCAATGACTCTGAGGGGGGGGGGAGAAGGTGCTAACTAACGTTTAGCAGTGACTCTGAGGGGGGGAGAAGGTGCTAACTAACGTTTAGCAGTGACTCTGAGGGGGGGGAGAAGGTGCTAACTAACGTTTAGCAATGACTCTGAGGGGGGGGGGAGAAGGTGCTAACTCCCGTTTAGCAGTGACTCTGAGGGGGGGGGGGAGAAGGTGCTAACTAACGTTTAGCAATGACTCTGAGGGGGGGGGAGAAGGTGCTAACTAACGTTTAGCAGTGACTCTGAGGGGGGGGAGAAGGTGCTAACTAACGTTTAGCAGTGACTCTGAGGGGGGGGAGAAGGTGCTAACTAACGTTTAGCAATGACTCTGAGGGGGGGGAGAAGGTGCTAACTAACGTTTAGCAGTGACTCTGAGGGGGGGAGAAGGTGCTAACTAACGTTTAGCAGTGTCTCTGAGGGGGGGGGAGAAGGTGCTAACTAACGTTTAGCAATGACTCTGAGGGGGGGGAGAAGGTGCTAACTAACGTTTAGCAGTGACTCTGAGGGGGGGAGAAGGTGCTAACTAACGTTTAGCAGTGACTCTGAGGGGGGGGGGAGAAGGTGCTAACTAACGTTTAGCAATGACTCTGAGGGGGGGGAGAAGGTGCTAACTAACGTTTAGCAGTGACTCTGAGGGGGGGGAGAAGGTGCTAACTAACGTTTAGCAATGACTCTGAGGGGGGGAGAAGGTGCTAACTAACGTTTAGCAGTGACTCTGAGGGGGGGGGGAGAAGGTGCTAACTAACGTTTAGCAGTGACTCTGAGGGGGGGGAGAAGGTGCTAACTAACGTTTAGCAGTGACTCTGAGGGGGGGGAGAAGGTGCTAACTAACGTTTAGCAGTGACTCTGAGGGGGGGGAGAAGGTGCTAACTAACGTTTAGCAGTGACTCTGAGGGGGGGGGGAGAAGGTGCTAACTAACGTTTAGCAGTGACTCTGAGGGGGGGGGAGAAGGTGCTAACTAACGTTTAGCAGTGACTCTGAGGGTGGGGGGGACACGATGTTGACTAATGGATCAAACCTCTGCTGGTGTGAGCCTCCAGGACTCACTCAGCTGAGGGCTGCTATCTCCGTGGGTGCGCTGAAAAGACGGAATGTTGTCATAAAATACCGACTCCTTGCTTCCATTGCTTAATACGGTCATAAAAACACTTAAACTCCATGCAGCTGGGTCTAGTCCTGGCACTTTATCTCAACCTAAAAACCCTTCCTCTCCCCCTCCCCCACCACCCACTAATTCTTCCCCCCGTCCCCATTTACCCGCTCACCCCATGGGGTACCTTGTCCTATATTTAATTCGTATCGATTAAGGTAGAAATTGAGGTGTGGGTGGGTTCCCGGGAAGGTGAAGTGGTTGGAAGCCCTCAAGGATGAGGAAGTGGTGGTGGCTGGCTACACTGCTCGTGACCATGGCCCATGCCTGATTGCCCTCCTGACCCTGGGTTCTCCTATTCACTGATTGATCACTACACCAGACGGTTGCCGGTCTATTGTCCTGGTCTGGACCCTGGCTTGCTGCGGTACTGTCCACGGAGCCATTCCCGTCTCTGTTCACTGGTCCACCTGCGGCTTGATTCGGTGTTCCTCTCGAGCCCCGTCAATCAGGCCTCAAGGTGCAATAACTGTTCCAGGTATGGTGGGGGGCTGCTTACAGTTGACACATTTAGGCATTACCCCGCCACCCTCACCCGGTGTAAGCTTAGCCAGACACTGCTTGGTGTCGTGAGAGTCACTGCAACACTCACACCTAGTTGGGCGATCACATTGCCACGTTCTGTGATCCCACCGTTGACAGTTGCCACATAAAGATGGGCTGCCAATATACCTCTCCACCTTCCACGCCATCATGCCTGATAATTTAATGACTTGGGGGCAGGTCTCCCTTCCAAAGAGTTATTGTTTGATTTTTGGCAGTCCCTCTGGTCCAGTGTTGCGCCTGACCCAGACAGTCTCTTTACAGTCCTCGAGTCTGTGGGTTTGCTTCCAACAATTTAACATTCTTTCCTTGATACTCATGGCTGGTCTATATGAAGAGCTTCACTGGTTAAGAGGCGGGATCAAAGAGCTGAAGCCCAAACCCAGCAATCACAATTAGGTGTGTACAGGGTCGTTACCGTCCCGTGGTTCTTGAGATGAAGTGCCTGTCTTCACACTGCACACCTGTCACCCGGCCTGACACACCCAGCGCGGTACACCTGTCACCCGGCCTGACACACCCAACGCGGTACACCTGTCACCCGGCCTGACACACCCACCGCGGTACACCTGTCACCCGGCCTGACACACACACACCCCGGTTCACCTGTCTCCCGTGCTGATACACACACACCCCGGTACATCTGTCACCCGCGCTGACACACACACACCCCGGTACACCTGTCACCCGTGCTGACACACACACACCCCGGTACACCTGTCACCCGTGCTGACACACACACACACACACACACACCAGTACATTTGTCACCCGTGCTATCTCACACACACCCCGGTACACTTGTTACCCGTTTTAACACACACACACACACACCCCGGTTCACCTGTCACCCGTGCTGACACGCACACACCCCGGTACACCTGTCTCCCGTGCTGACACACACACACCCCGGTACACCTGTCACCCGTGCTGACACACACACACCCCGGTACACCTGTCACCCGTGCTGACACACACACACCCCGGTACACCTGTCACCCGTGCTGACACACACACACCCCGGTACACCTGTCACCCGTGCTGACACACACACACCCCGGTACACCTGTCTCCCGTGCTGACACACACACACCCCGGTACACCTGTCTCCCGTGCTGACACACACACACCCCGGTACACCTGTCACCCGTGTTGACACACACACACCCCAGTACACCTGTCACCCGTGCTGACACACACACACCCCGGTACACCTGTCACCCGTGCTGACACACACACACCCTGGTACACCTGTCACCCGTGCTGACACACACACACCCCGGTACACCTGTCACCCGTGCTGACACACACACACCCCGGTACACCTGTCACCCGTGCTGACACACACACACCCCGGTACACCTGTCTCCCATGCTGACACACACACACCCCGGTACACCTGTCACCCGTGCTGACACACACACACCCCGGTACACCTGTCACCCGTGCTGACACACACACACCCCGGTACACCTGTCTCCCGTGCTGACACACACACACCCCGGTACACCTGTCACCCGTGCTGACACACACACACACCCCGGTACACCTGTCACCCGTGCTGACACACACACACCCTGGTACACCTGTCACCCGTGCTGACACACACACACACCCCGGTACACCTGTCACCCGTGCTGACACACACACACCCCGGTACACCTGTCACCCGTGCTGACACACACACACCCTGGTACACCTGTCACCCGTGCTGACACACACACACACCCCGGTACACCTGTCACCCGTGCTGACACACACACACCCCGGTACACCTGTCACAAGTGCTGACACACACACACCCCGGTACACCTGTCTCCCGTGCTGACACACACACACCCCGGTACACCTGTCACCCGTGTTGACACACACACACCCCGGTACACCTGTCACCCGTGCTGACACACACACACCCCGGTACACCTGTCACCCGTGCTGACACACACACACCCTGGTACACCTGTCACCCGTGCTGACACACACACACCCCGGTACACCTGTCACCCGTGCTGACACACACACCCCGGTACACCTGTCACCCGTGCTGACACACACACACCCCGGTACACCTGTCTCCCATGCTGACACACACACACCCCGGTACACCTGTCACCCGTGCTGACACACACACACCCCGGTACACCTGTCACCCGTGCTGACACACACACACCCCGGTACACCTGTCTCCCGTGCTGACACACACACACCCCGGTACACCTGTCACACGTGCTGACACACACACACACCCCGGTACACCTGTCACCCGTGCTGACACACACACACCCTGGTACACCTGTCACCCGTGCTGACACACACACACACCCCGGTACACCTGTCACCCGTGCTGACACACACACACCCCGGTACACCTGTCACCCGTGCTGACACACACACACCCTGGTACACCTGTCACCCGTGCTGACACACACACACACCCCGGTACACCTGTCACCCGTGCTGACACACACACACCCCGGTACACCTGTCACCCGTGCTGACACACACACACCCCGGTACACCTGTCACCCGTGCTGACACACACACACCCTGGTACACCTGTCTCCCATGCTGACACACACACACCCCGGTACACCTGTCACCCGTGCTGACACACACACACCCCGGTACACCTGTCACCCGTGCTGACACACACACACCCTGGTACACCTGTCTCCCATGCTGACACACACACACCCCGGTACACCTGTCACCCGTGCTGACACACACACACCCCGGTACACCTGTCACCCGTGCTGACACACACACCCTGGTACACCTGTCTCCCGTGCTGACACACACACACCCCGGTACACCTGTCACCCGTGCTGACACACACACCCTGGTACACCTGTCTCCCATGCTGACACACACACACCCCGGTACACCTGTCACCCGTGCTGACACACACACACCCTGGTACACCTGTCTCCCGTGCTGACACACACACCCCGGTACACTTGTTACCCGTTTTAACACACACACACACACACACCAGTACATCTGTCACCCGTACTGACACCCACTCACCGGTAAACATGTCTCTCGTCCTGACACACACACACACACACCAGTACATCTGTCTCCCGTGTTGACACACACACACCCCAGTACACCTGTCACCCGTGCTGACACACACACACCCCGGTACACCTGTCTCCCGTCCTGACACACACACACCCCGGTACACCTGTCTCCCGTCCTGACACACACACACCCCGGTACATCTGTCTCCCGTGCTGACACACACACACACCGGTACACCTGTCACCCGTGCTGACACACACACACCCCGGTACACCTGTCTCCCGTGCTGACACACACACACCCCGGTACACCTGTCTCCCGTGCAGACACACACACACCCCGGTACACCTGTCACCCGTGCTGACACACACCAGTACACCTGTTACCCGTGCTGACACGCACACACCGGTACACCTGTCACCCGTGCTGACACGCACACACCCCGGTACACATGTCTCCCGTCCTGACACACACACACCCTGGTACACCTGTCACCCGTGCTGACGCACACACACCCCGGTACACCTGTCACCCGTGCTGACACGCACACACCCAGGTACACCTGTCTCCCGTCCTGACACACACACACCCCGGTACACCTGTCACCCGTGCTGACACACACACACCCCGGTACACCTGTCACCCGTGCTGACACGCACACACCCCGGTACACCTGTCTCCCGTCCTGACACACACACACCCCGGTACATCTGTCTCCCGTGCTGACACACACACACACGGGTACACCTGTCACCCGTGCTGACACACACACACACGGGTACACCTGTCACCCGTGCTGACACACACACACCCCGGTACACCTGTCTCCCATGCTGACACACACACACCCCGGTACACCTGTCACCCGTGCTGACACACACACACCCCGGTACACCTGTCACCCGTGCTGACACACACACACCCCGGTACACCTGTCACCCGTGCTGACACACACACACCCCTGTACACCTGTCACCCGTGCTGACACACACACACCCCGGTACACCTGTCACCCGTGCTGACACACACACACCCCGGTACACCTGTCACCCGTGCTGACACACACACACCCCGGTACACCTGTCACCCGTGCTGACACACACACACCCCGGTACACCTGTCACCCGTGCTGACACACACACACCGGTACACCTGTCACCCGTGCTGACACACACACCCCGGTACACCTGTCACCCGTGCTGACACACACACACCCCGGTACACCTGTCACCCGTGCTGACACACACACACCCCGGTACACCTGTCACCCGTGTTGACACACACACACCCCGGTACACCTGTCACCCGTGCTGACACACACACACCCCGGTACACCTGTCACCCGTGCTGACACACACACACCCCGGTACACCTGTCACCCGTGCTGACACACACACACCCCGGTACACCTGTCACCCGTGCTGACACACACACACCCTGGTACACCTGTCACCCGTGCTGACACACACACACCCCGGTACACCTGTCACCCGTGCTGACACACACACACCCCGGTACACCTGTCACCCGTGCTGACACACACACACACCCCGGTACACCTGTCACCCGTGCTGACACACACACACCCCGGTACACCTGTCACCCGTGCTGACACACACACACCCCGGTACACCTGTCTCCCGTGCTGACACACACACACCCTGGTACACCTGTCACCCGTGCTGACACACACACACCCCGGTACACCTGTCACCCGTGCTGACACACACACACACCGGTACACCTGTCACCCGTGCTGACACACACACACCCCGGTACACCTGTCACCCGTGCTGACACACACACAGCCTGGTACACCTGTCACCCGTGCTGACACACACACACACCGGTACACCTGTCACCCGTGCTGACACACACACACACCGGTACACCTGTCACCCGTGCTGACACACACACACACCGGTACACCTGTCACCCGTGCTGACACACACACACACCGGTACACCTGTCACCCGGATGAGATGCTGGAGCTGTTGTTGTTGTTGTTTAGATTTAGCTATTGAAAACTAAATGCCCGTATAGCACGGGATATAGTGAGTTCGTGTTTTTCTCGAAAACCTTGTTACTGTGATATTTCAGTCAAAGCATTAAATGGAAGTGGAAGTTTCCTTCTTTACCCCCATTTCTTTTTCACTTCTTTTTTTTAGCACACTGCTTCTAGTCTTGTTTTAATAATAATTTTTTGGTGGTGGATGTAAATTCAGTGTTCACTAGTGTGTCCCATTCTTCAACTACTTGTCTGACCATTATAGTCAGAAAAGGATTGCTGTGGATTTTGCATCTAATCTAACTGATAATGTTAATTGAATGTTGAGTTTGATGCGCAGGGCTTCAGTTGTTTCACATTCCAACAAGTAGTATAATAATGACGCCTCTGCATATGTTCCACAGATATGACATTCTTTAACTATTAGACAAAGGAGCATAAGAATAAAGGTAACTGCAGAGGGCCTTTTGGCCCATACGATGCTTCTCCTATTTATAACCACCCAATCCCACTCATATATGTGTCCAACACACGATTGAGACAATCAAGGGACCCCCACCTACACTACGTTACATGGTAATTGCTTCCACAAATCAACAACCATGTTACCGAACTAGTATTAACACAGTTTTTTTATAAACCAAAACTTATTCATTTATACCTATTGTTCCGGGTCCTGACTTGTGTGATTCTTTTTATACCATATTAATATCTCCTTTGTTATGGCCCTTCATTAACTTGTTTTACTGTACACTTCAATCAGTTATGATTAGTAAGAATTTAAAACCAAAGGATCAATGCATGAATGTTCGTAATAAGCAAATAGGACACTGGGATTTATTAATCCAAGTATCAGTAACAAGACACCTGGTGTTGTTCTTCAGCAATATCTTAGCTATATATATAGGTAAATATAGATATATAGCTACATATAGATATATAGCTATAGCTATAACCAATGGGGCTATGGTTAGGCCCCATTTAGATTATACAGTTCAGTTTTGGTCGCAGTACTATGGAATGGATATAAATTTACTTGAACGTGTCCAGCGTAGGATGAAAAAGTTAATTCCCCAAATTAGAAATCTTTCCTATGAAGAAAGATTAACACAGCTTAAATTGCATTCACTGGAAAGGCAAAGAGTTGGGGGGTGACATGACAGAGGTTTACAAGTGGATGAATGGACATAACAAAGGGGATATTAATGGAGTATTAAAAGTATGAACACAAGATAAAACGCGAAGCAATAGGTATAAATTGGAAAAGTTTAGATTTAGGAAAGACTTGGGTAAATACAGGGTTGTTGATTTGTGGAACCAGTTACCGCGTAAAGGTGTGGAGGTGGGGTCCCTCGATTGTTTCAAGCGTGGGTTGGACATGTATATGAGACGGATTAAGAACATAAGAACAAAGGCAACTGCAGAAGGCCTATTGGCCCATACGAGGCAGCTCCAATTTATAACCACCCAATCCCACTCATATACTTGTCCAACCCGCGCTTGAAACAATCGAGGGACCCCACCTCCACCACGTTACGTGGTAATTGGTTTCAACAAATCAACAACCCTGTTACCGAACCAGTATTTACCCAAGTCTTTCCTAAATCTAAACTTAGAACTAAACTTGGACTGGGTGGTTATAAATACGAGCAGCCTCGTATTGACCAATAGGCCCTCTGAATTTACCTTTCTGTTTATGTTTTTCTCAAACACAGTTAATTCTTTGACTTTCTGGAGAATGTAATTTAAGCTTGGTCAATCTTTCTTCATAAGACAGGTTTCTAATTTGAGGGATTAATTTGTCAACCCTCGCTGAACGCATTCTATTGAATTTAGATCCATTTTATAGTACGGAGTATAGCCAAAACTGAACTGCATAACCTAAATAAAAACATAGGAAGAAAGGTAACTGTTTAAGGGGCCTCGTAGCCTGGTGGATAGTGCGCAGGACTCGTAATTCTGTTGCGCGGGTTCGATTCCCGCACGAGGCAGAAACAAATGGGCAAAGTTTCTTTCACCCTGAATGCCCCTGTTACCTAGCAGTAAATAGGTACCTGGGAGTTAGTCAGCTGTCACGGGCTGCTTCCTGGGGGTGGAGGCCTGGTCGTGGACCTGGCCGCGGGGACACTAAAAGCCCCGAAATCATCTCAAGATAACCTCAAGATAACCACTGTGTATGTATATACCTCAAAACATTGGTTCCTGTTTTTTCTTGTGTTGATACTTTTTAATACCCTATTAATATCTCCTTTGTTATATCAATTCATCCACTTGTAAACCTCCATCATATCAACCCTAACTCTTCGTCTTTACAGTGAATGCAATATAAGTCAACAAATCCACAAGGACCCTGATGAGGGTTCGAACCTACGTTCGAGAGGATCCCAGACGCTGCCTTAATTGTGATTTATGTGTGTAATGCAATTTAAGCTTCATATGACAGGTAACTAATTTGGGGAATTAACTTTGTCATCCTACGCTAAACACCTTCAAGTGAATTTATATCCATTCTATAGTACGGCAAGGAAAATTGAACTGCATAATCAAAAGGGGCCTAACCAGATAAAGATATAACTGAAGAACAACACCAGGTGTCTTGTTACTAACGTCCTGTGTCCTTTTTGCCGTATTACGAACATTCATGCATTGATCTTATGTTTTTAAATTCTTACTAATCATAATCATAAGCTATTAGGACAATATCTAACTCTGGCCCCAGACATCACTCGGTACCCTTACACACATTAATATGTTAGGTATTAAGTCCCTGCACATCCTCTCATGTGTATTTTATATATATAAAACGCTGAACTGTAATGTCAATCCTGACCTTAAAAGCTTCCTAGAAGGTTGTAACAGATCCCATGAGCACCACACCAGAAACAAATACCTATTTGATATTGCAAGACTACGACTTAGTCAAACTAGAAATGTTTTACAAATCAAGGGACCTCGAATGGGGAATGACCTTCCCAATTATGTTAAAGACTGTACCTCTCCCAACCAGTTTAAGATGAAAACTAAGTACAACCTAATTAACTCAATGTAACCTACCTCACCCCCAAAGTGTCAACCTATGTCTTCTAGTTTAAATAATACTGATTGTTGACCAAATTGTATTTTTGTTTTTTTTCTGCCATGCTGGGATGCTTGACGGCTCCCGCACCCTGACCATGTCACTGAAGAGTAGTGTTCCGTCCTCTGTGTCCTTGTTGGGTTACACGCTCCGCTGCCTGTATCGAGTGCAACCATGCACCTGTTACAAGTGTGGTAATGAGGGTCATCTCGCTGCAGCGTGCGACGTGGGAGCATCTGGCAGGGTGCATATTTTTCGTGAGGAGGACTTTCCACCCCTGTTGACTTCGGACGCTTCTGAGGATGGAGTGAGTGCTGTGCCTGAGGCGCCTGATTGCGTGTCTGCTGCTCCGCCTGTTAGGCCGATACTTCACCTTGTACGTCCAATCTGTTAACGGGGACGCAGGTTCTTCTGTTTTGGCTCCTTGGCTTACAAAGGGAATACTTAAATCCATTAATAAAAACATGACCTTGAGAAGAAGTATAGGTTAGGAACCGTCTCCAAAGAATTCTCAAAGAATTACTCGTTATTGCTATCTAAAATAATTAGACGAGCCAAAACTAAATACTACGAAGATAAATTTACCCAAATAACGAGCAACATTAAAAAAACTTGGAGCACAATTTCACAAATATTGGGATCAAAGAAGATTTTAAATAACAAACCAACACTCCTGTCCAAAAATGATGGTCAGCTTTCAGCCTCTGATTCTGCTGATGAGTTCAATAGATTCTTCTCTTCCATTGGGTCATCGCTTGCAAATGATATTCCATCTTCCAGTACTGATGTTAAGGACTATCTTACAGGTAACTATCCACAGTCTCTGTACCTAAAGCCTACTAATTCCACTGACGTTAATGAGATAATCCTATCCCTTAAAAACCAAGTCTAATGCCCTTGATGAGATACCAACTTTAATTTACAAAAAAGCCTCCAGATCTTTAGCCCCTGCTATTGCATTGCTCTTCAACAAGTCACTTGAACTCCAAACCTTTCCAGATATTCTAAAAAAAAGCGAGAGTAACCCCTGTCCACAAATGTGGTGATCTCACAGATGGTAACAACTACAGACCTATATCAATCCTGCCTAACTTGTCAAAAATATTTGAAAAACTAATCTACACGCAGCTTTACTCTTATCTAGCCAAACACAATATACTTAGCTCTTGTCAATATGGCTTCAGACCCAAAAAAAGCACTAACGATGCACTTATTAGTATGATTAACTTGATTCATGCAGCTCTTGATAAAAATGAGTTCCCTGTTGGGTTATTTGTGGACCTGCGTAAGGCTTTTGACACTGTCAACCACCAAAACGTTTTTCTTAAATTACATCATTATGGAGTCAGAAGCTACTCCCTGCAATACCTCAAATCTTACCTTACTGACAGGCTCCAGTATGTTTCTGTGAATAATTCAATTTCTCCCACCCTACCCATGAACATTGGTGTTCCTCAGGGCAGCATACTTGGCCCTCTCCTCTTTCTCATCTACATTAATGACCCTCCAAATGCCTCCCAACACCTCCCAATACTTCTATTTGCTGACGACCCAACCTTCATTTACTCCAGTCCTGACCCCCTTGCTCTAAATGCCACAGTAAATACTGAGCTAAATAAAGTCCGTCTTTGGTTAACTGCCAACAAACTCACCTTTAACATTGACAAAAGTTTCTATATTCTGTTTGGCAATAAATCCTCTAATCAAATAAATCTCAGAATAAACAATACCCAAATTTGTAACAAATTAGATGGCAAATTCCTTAGCGTTCTCATTGACCACAAGCTGAATATCCAGGGACACATTCTAAATATATAAAAAAATTTAAAAAAAAAACTGTTGGCATTCTTTCTAAGATCAGATATTATGTACCCCGCCCTGCCCTGGTGACTCTCTATTACTCCCTCATCTATCCATATCTCAACTATGGTATTTGTGCCTGGGGTTCTACTACCCAAAATCATTTACGTCCTCTAATTACTCAACACAAAGCTGCTATTAGGACAATATCCAACTCTGGCCCCAGACATCACTCGGTACCCCTACTCAAATCTCTGAATATGCTAGATATTAAGTCACTGCACATTCTCTCATGTGTATTATACATATAAAACGCTGAACTATAATGCCAATCCTGACCTCAAAACCTTCATTGAAGATTGTAACAGAACCCATGAGCACCACACCAGAAACAAATACAGTTTTGATATTCCAAGAGTACGACTTAATCAAACTAGAAATGCTCTACAAATCAAGGGACCCAGAATGTGGAATGACCTTCCCAACCATGTTAAAGACTGTACCTCTCTCAACCAGTTTAAGATAAAAAAGAAGCACTACCTAATAAATTTCCTGTAACCTACCTTAGCCCTCTATTGTCAACCCATGTCTGTTTTTTAAACAACGCTGTTGGTCGACCTAATTGTATTTGTGCTGCTTTTTCAGCCATGTTCCCCCCTTTCTTATTTTTATTTTTATTTGTTCTCAACACATTTTATACTTTAAACTCAATTAGTATTAAGATTTAGTCTTTAAGGTTTTCCTGCCCGAAACGCTTTGCGTAATAGTGACTTTAGGCATTGTATGTACTAGCTGTGTCTATAAATCCATCAACTTTGTATCTTACCTTGTATGCATATACCCTACCTGAATAAAAATGTATTTATTTTATTTATTTGGAGGGCCTGCCACCTCCGGGGCCTGCCACCCCCGGGGCCTGCCACCCCCGGGGCCTGCCACCTCCGGGGCCTGCCACCTCCGGGGCCTGCCACCTCCGGGGCCTGCCACCCCCGGGGCCTACCACCCCCGGGGCTCTGCCATCCCCGGGGCCGGGGCCTGCCGACCCTGTGAGTTTGGACGATTGTAGTTCTGATGATGTACTCCTTTTGCTGAAGCGGGCGCACCGGTGTCCCGGGCCAGTTTCCGAGGATGTGGTGGACCATGAGGATGCGGTGATGTTGGCCGTGCCTGCGAAGGAGACGGGTGGGCATTGTGTGGTGCCTGTTCCTGCCTGCGTTTCGGGTGTTGCTCCACTGTGCCCCCCTGCGCCGCTGTGTGCCGGTTCTCCGAAATGGGAGGTTGTTGTACCTGCTGTTACCCCTGGTGTGGATCGTGATTTAGTTATCGTGCTGAAAAAGGACACCAGCCGGGGAGTCTCGGCGCCGTATGAACCTGTGCCGCGGGATGTACCGCCGCTCGTCATTGGAGGTGTCGTTGTTGAGATTCCAGAGTATATGGGCCCCCGCGTCGCTCGGATGCGGGTGTGCCCCCGTCACAGGATGCCTGGGATGTGTGGCACGCGTACTGTAAGAAATATCCTAAGCATCTGTTTTCTGAGAAATATTATTGACCTAGTTCACTGGTGTTTGTGTTAACTTGTATGTGTGTTTTGTTTTTTGCTTGTTTTTTGTTTTTTTATGCTCCGTTGTCTTCTCCGTGTCCCTCTGTTTTTCGTTCATGTTTGTCATTTATGTGTCCTGCTTTGTTACTTTGTCCCGGGTTGAGTTGTTTCTGTAAGGGTTCATTTTATGATCGGGTGCTTTGATGCCTTGTTTAATTTGTATGTCTGTATTTTATAATAAAACAAAATGGCCACTATAAGGAAGGACAACATAACAACAGATGAACTTTTCAAGGGTTTTATTGTGGAAGAAATAATGAAAGGTTCTCTTGGCAGGTTAGTGATGACTGAGGATTTGCTAATGATTCATAAAAAAAAATTCTCAAATTAGAACAAGAAACTGAATGTCGCAAGAGTGAATTTAATAATTTAAAAGGAAGTACTTTACAGTTTGACTGATAAGGCAAAGAAACAAGAGGTCACACAGACACCGAACACCAGCCCTCAGACCACAGTCACAGGGCACCAGCCCTCAGACCACAGTCACAGGGCACCAGCCCTCAGACCACAGTCAAAGGGCACCAGCCGTCAGGCCACAGTCACAGGGCACCAACCCTCAGACCACAGTCACAGGGCACCAGCCCTCGGACCACAGTCACAGGGAACCAGCCCTCAGACCACAGTCACCTGGCATCAACCCTCAGACCACAGTCACAGGGCACCAGCCCTCAGACCGCAATCACAGGGCACCAGCCCTCAGACTACAGTCACAGGGCACCAGCCCTCAGACCACAGTGACAGGGCACCAGCCCTCAGACCACAGTCACAGAGCACCAGTCCTCAGACCACAGTCACTGGGCACCAGCCCTCAGACCACAGTCACAGGGCACCAGCCCTCAGACCACAGTCACAGGGCACCAGCCCTCGGACCTTAGTCACAGGGCACCAGCCCTCAGACTACAGTCACAGGGCACCAGCCCTCAGACCACAGTCACAGGGCACCAGCCCTCAGACCACAGTCACAAGGCACCAGCCCTCAGACACACAGTCACAGGGCACCAACCCTGAGACACACAGTCACAGGGCACCAACCCTCAGACCACAGTCTCAGGGCACCAGCCCTCAGACCACAGTCACAGCGCACCAACCCTCAGACCACAGTCACAGGGCACCAGCCCTCAGACCACAGTCACAGGGCACCAGCCCTCAGACACACAGTCACAGGGCACCAGCCCTCAGACCACAGTTACAGGGCACCTGCCCTCAGACACACAGTCACAGGGCACCAGCCCTCAGACCGCAATCACAGGGCACCAACCCTCAGACACACAGTCACAGGGCACCAACCCTCAGACCACAGTCACAGGGCACCAGCCTTCAGACCACAGTCATAGGGCACCAGCCTTCAGACCACAGTCACAGGGCACCAGCCCTCAGACCACAGTCACAGGGCACCAGCCCTCAGACCACAGTCACAGGGCACCAACCCTCTGACCACAGTCACAGGGCACCAACCCTCAGACCACAGTCACAGGGCACCAGCCCTCAGACCACAGTCACAGGGCACCAACCCTCAGACCACAGTCACAGGGCACCAACCCTCAGACCACAGTCACAGGGCACCAGCCCTCAGACACACAGTCACAGGGCACCAACCCTCAGACCACAGTCACAGGGCACCAACCCTCAGACACACAGTCACAGGGCACCAACCCTCAGACCACAGTCACAGGGGCACCAGCCCTCAGACCACAGTCACAGGGCACCAACCCTCAGACACACAGTCACAGGGCACCAGCCCTCAGACCACAGTCACAGGGGCACCAGCCCTCAGACCACAGTCACAGGGGCACCAGCCCTCAGACGACAGTCACAGGGCACCAACCCTCAGACACACAGTCACAGGGCACCAACCCTCAGACACACAGTCACAGGGCACCAACCCTCAGACCACAGTCACAGGGCACCAACCCTCAGACCACAGTCACAGGGCACCAACCCTCAGACCACAGTCACAGGGCACCAACCCTCAGACACAGTCACAGGGCACCAACCCTCAGACCACAGTCACAAGGCACCAACCCTCAGACCACAGTCACAGGGCACCAACCCTCGGACCACAGTCACAGGGCACCAGCCCTCAGACCACAGTCACAGGGCACCAGCCCTCAGACATACAGTCACAGGGCACCAGCCCTCAGACCACAGTTACAGGACACCTGCCCTCAGGCCACAGTCACAGGGCACCAACCCTCGGACCACAGTCACAAGGCACCAGCCCTCAGACCACAGTCACAAGGCACCAGCAATCAGACCACAGTCACAGGGCACCAGCCCTCAGACCACAGTCACAGGGCACCAGCCCTCAGGCCACAGTCACAGGGCAGAAACCCTCAGACCACAGTCACAGGGCACCAGCCCTCGGACCACAGTCACAGGGCACCAGCCCTCAGACCACAGTCACCTGGCATCAACCCTCACACCACAGTCACAGGGCACCAGCCCTCAGACCGCAATCACAGGGCACCAGCCCTCAGACTACAGTCACAGAGCACCAGCCCTCAGACCACAGTCACAGGGCACCAGCCCTCAGACCAGTCACAGAGCACCAGTCCTCAGACCACAGTCACAGGGCACCAGCCCTCAGACCACAGTCACAGGGCACCAGCCCTCAGACCACAGTCACAGGGCACCAGCCCTCGGACCTTAGTCACAGGGCACCAGCCCTCAGACTACAGTCACAGAGCACCAGCCCTCAGACCACAGTCACAGGGCACCAGCCCTCAGACACACAGTCACAGGGCACCAGCCCTCAGACCACAGTTACAGGGCACCTGCCCTCAGGCCACAGTCACAGGGCACCAACCCTCGGACCACAGTCACAAGGCACCAGCCCTCAGACCACAGTCACAAGGCACCAGCAATCAGACCACAGTCACAGGGCACCAGCCCTCAGACCACAGTCACAGGGCACCAGCCCTCAGGCCACAGTCACAGGGCACCAACCCTCAGACCACAGTCACAGGGCACCAGCCCTCGGACCACAGTCACAGGGCACCAGCCCTCAGACCACAGTCACCTGGCATCAACCCTCAGACCACAGTCACAGGGCACCAGCCCTCAGACCGCAATCACAGGGCACCAGCCCTCAGACTACAGTCACAGAGCACCAGCCCTCAGACCACAGTCACAGGGCACCAGCCCTCAGACCACAGTCACAGAGCACCAGTCCTCAGACCACAGTCACAGGGCACCAGCCCTCAGACCACAGTCACAGGGCACCAGCCCTCAGACCACAGTCACAGGGCACCAGCCCTCGGACCTTAGTCACAGGGCACCAGCCCTCAGACTACAGTCACAGAGCACCAGCCCTCAGACTACAGTCACAGGGCACCAACCCTCAGACCACAGTTACAGGGCACCAGCCCTCAGACCACAGTCACAGGGAACCAGCCCTCAGACCACAGTCACAGGGCACCAGCCCTCAGACCACAGTCACCTGGCATCAACCCTCAGACAACAGTCACAGGGCACCAGCCCTCAGACCGCAATCACAGGGCACAAGCCCTCAGACTACAGTCACAGGGCACCAGCCCTCAGACCACAGTCACAGGGCACCAGCCCTCAGACCACAGTCACAGAGCACCAGTCCTCAGACCACAGTCACAGGGCACCAGCCCTCAGACCACAGTCACAGGGCACCAGCCCTCAGACCACAGTCACAGGGCACCAGCCCTCGGACCTTAGTCACAGGGCACCAGCCCTCAGACTACAGTCACAGAGCACCAGCCCTCAGACCACAGTCACAGGGCACCAACCCTCAGACCACAGTCACAGGGCACCAGCCCTCAGACCACAGTCACAGGGCACCAGCCCTCAGACACACAGTCGCAGGGCACCAACCCTCAGACCACAGTCACAGGGCACCAACCCTCAGACACACAGTCACAGGGCACCAGCCCTCAGACACACAGTCGCAGGGCACCAACCCTCAGACCACAGTCACAGGGCACCAACCCTCAGACACACAGTCACAGGGCACCAACCCTCAGACCACAGTCACAAGGCACCAGCCCTCAGACCACAGTCACAGGGCACCAACCCTCGGACCACAGTCACAGGGCACCAACCCTCAGACCACAGTCACAGGGCACCAACCCTCGGACCACAGTCACAGGGCACCAACCATCAGACCACAGTCACAGGGCACCAACCCTCAGACCACAGTCACACGGCACCAACCCTCAGACCACAGTCACAAGGCACCAGCCCTCAGACCACAGTCGCAGGGCACCAACCCTCAGACACACAGTCACAGGGCACCAGCCCTCAGACCACAGTCACAGGGCACCAACCCTCAGACCACAGTCACAGGGCACCAACCCTCAGACCACAGTCACAGGGCACCAGCCCTCAGACCACAGTCACAGGGCACCAGCCCTCGGACCACAGTCACAGGGCACCAGCCCTCAGACCACAGTCACAAGGCACCAGCAATCAGACCACAGTCACAGGGCACCAGCCCTCAGACCACAGTCACAGGGCACCAGCCCTCAGACCACAGTCACAAGGCACCAGCAATCAGACCACAGTCACAGGGCACCAGCCCTCAGACCACAGTCACAGGGCACCAACCCTCAGGCCACAGTCACAGGGCACCAACCCTTAGACCACAGTCACAGGGCACCAGCCCTCGGACCACAGTCACAGGGCACCAGCCCTCAGATCACAGTCACCTGGCATCAACCCTCAGACCACAGTCACAGGGCACCAGCCCTCAGACCGCAATCACAGGGCACCAGCCCTCAGACTGCAGTCACAGAGCACCAGCCCTCAGACCACAGTCACAGGGCACCAGCTCTCAGACCACAGTCACAGAGCACCAGTCCTCAGACCACAGTCACAGGGCACCAGCCCTCAGACCACAGTCACAGGGCACCAGCCCTCAGACCACAGTCACAGGGCACCAGCCCTCGGACCTTAGTCACAGGGCACCAGCCCTCAGACTACAGTCACAGAGCACCAGCCCTCAGACCACAGTCACAGGGCACCAACCCTCAGACCACAGTCACAGGGCACCAGCCCTCAGACCACAGTCACAGGGCACCAACCCTCAGACACACAGTCACAGGGCACCAGCCTTCAGACCACAGTCACAGGGCACCAGCCCTCAGACCACAGTCACAGGGCACCAGCCCTCAGACCACAGTCACAGGGCACCAACCCTCAGACACAGTCACAGAGCACCAGCCCTCAGACCACAGTCACAGGGCACCAACCCTCAGACACACAGTCACAGGGCACCAGCCCTCAGCCACAGTCACAGGGCACCAACCCTCAGACACACAGTCACAGGGCACCAGCCCTCAGACCACAGTCACAGGGCACCAACCCTCAGACCACAGTCACAGGGCACCAACCCTCAGACACACAGTAACAGGGCACCAACCCTCAGACACACAGTCACGGGGCACCAACCCTCAGACCACAGTCACAGAGCACCAACCATCAGACCACAGTCACAGGGCACCAACCCTCAGACCACAGTCACACGGCACCAACCCTCAGACCACAGTCACAAGGCACCAGCCCTCAGACCACAGTCGCAGGGCACCAACCCTCAGACACACAGTCACAGGGCACCAGCCCTCAGACCACAGTCACAGGGCACCAACCCTCAGACCACAGTCACAGGGCACCAACCCTCAGACCACAGTCACAGGGCACCAGCCCTCAGACCACAGTCACAGGGCACCAACCCTCGGACCACAGTCACAGGGCACCAGCCCTCAGACCACAGTCACAAGGCACCAGCAATCAGACCACAGTCACAGGGCACCAGCCCTCAGACCACAGTCACAGGGCACCAGCCCTCAGACCACAGTCACAAGGCACCAGCAATCAGACCACAGTCACAGGGCACCAGCCCTCAGACCACAGTCACAGGGCACCAACCCTCAGGCCACAGTCACAGGGCACCAACCCTTAGACCACAGTCACAGGGCACCAGCCCTCGGACCACAGTCACAGGGCACCAGCCCTTAGATCACAGTCACCTGGCATCAACCCTCAGACCACAGTCACAGGGCACCAGCCCTCAGACCGCAATCACAGGGCACCAGCCCTCAGACTGCAGTCACAGAGCACCAGCCCTCAGACCACAGTCACAGGGCACCAGCTCTCAGACCACAGTCACAGAGCACCAGTCCTCAGACCACAGTCACAGGGCACCAGCCCTCAGACCACAGTCACAGGGCACCAGCCCTCAGACCACAGTCACAGGGCACCAGCCCTCGGACCTTAGTCACAGGGCACCAGCCCTCAGACTACAGTCACAGAGCACCAGCCCTCAGACCACAGTCACAGGGCACCAACCCTCAGACCACAGTCACAGGGCACCAGCCCTCAGACCACAGTCACAGGGCACCAACCCTCAGACACACAGTCACAGGGCACCAGCCTTCAGACCACAGTCACAGGGCACCAGCCCTCAGACCACAGTCACAGGGCACCAGCCCTCAGACCACAGTCACAGGGCACCAACCCTCAGACACAGTCACAGAGCACCAGCCCTCAGACCACAGTCACAGGGCACCAACCCTCAGACACACAGTCACAGGGCACCAGCCCACAGCCACAGTCACAGGGCACCAACCCTCAGACACACAGTCACAGGGCACCAGCCCTCAGACCATAGTCACAGGGCACCAACCCTCAGACCACAGTCACAGGGCACCAACCCTCAGACACACAGTAACAGGGCACCAACCCTCAGACACACAGTCACGGGGCACCAACCCTCAGACCACAGTCACAGGGCACCAACCCTCAGACCACAGTCACAAGGCACCAGCCCTCAGACCACAGCCACAGGGCACCAACCCTCAGACACACAGTCACAGGGCACTAACCCTCAGACCACAGTCACAGGGCACCAACCCTGAGACACACAGTCACAGGGCACCAACCCTCAGACCACAGTCACAGGGCACCAACCCTCAGACCAAAGTCACAGGGCACCAGCCCTCAGACCACAGTCACAGGGCACCAACCCTCAGACACACAGTCACAGGGCACCAACCCTCAGACCACAGTCACAGGGCACCAGCCCTCAGACCACAGTCACAGGGCTCCAGCCCTCAGACCAAAGTCACAGGGCACCAGCCCTCAGACCACAGTCACAGGGCACCAGCCCTCAGACCAAAGTCACCGGGCACCAGCCCTCAGACCACAGTCACAAGGCACCAGCAATCAGACCACAGTCACAGGGCATCAGCCCTCAGACCACAGTCACAGGGCACCAGCCCTCAGACCAAAGTCACAGGGCACCAGCCCTCAGGCCACAGTCACAGGGCACCAACCCTCAGACCACAGTCACAGGGCACCAGCCCTCGGACCACAGTCACAGGGCACCAGCCCTCAGACCACAGTCACAGGGCACCAACCCTCAGACCACAGTCACAGGGCACCAACCCTCAGACACACAGTCACAGAGCACGAGCCCTCAGACCACAGTCACAGGGCACCAGCCCTCAGACCACAGTCACAGAGCACGTGCCCTCAGACCACAGTCAAAGGGCACCAGCTCTTAGACCTCAGTCACAGGGCACCAGCCCTCGGACCACAGTCACAGGGCACCAGCCCTCAGACCACAGTCACAGGGCACCAACCCTCAGACCACAGTCACAGGGCACCAGCAATCAGACACACAGTCACAGGGCACCAGCCCCCAGACACACAGTCACAGGGCACCAACCCTCAGACACACAGTCACAGGGCACCAGCCCTCAGACCACAGTCACAGGGCACCAGCCCTCAGACCACAGTCACAGGGCACCAACCCTCAGACCACAGTCACAGGGGTTCCAGCCCTCAGACGACAGTCACAGGGCACCAACCCTCAGACACACAGTCACAGGGCACCAACCCTCAGACACACAGTCACAGGGCACCAGCCCTCAGACCACAGTCACAGGGCACCAGCCCTCAGACCACAGTCACAGGGCACCGGCCCTCAGGCCACAGTCACAGGGCACCAACCCTCAGACCACAGTCACAGGGCACCAGCCCTCGGACCACAGTCACAGGGCACCAGCCCTCAGACCACAGTCACCTGGCTTCAACCCTCAGACCACAGTCACAGGGCACCAGCCCTCAGACCGCAATCACAGGGCACCAGCCCTCAGACTACAGTCACAGGGCACCAGCCCTCAGACCACAGTCACAGGGCACCAACCCTCAGACCACAGTCACAGGGCACCAACCCTCAGACCACAGTCACAGGGCACCAGCCCTCAGACCACAGTCACAGGGCACCAACCCTCAGACACACAGTCACAGGGCACCAACCCTCAGACCACAGTCACAGGGCACCAGCCCTCAGACCACAGTCACAGGGCACCAACCCTCAGACACACAGTCACAGGGCACCAACCCTCAGACACACAGTCACAGGGCACCAACCCTCAGACACACAGTCACAGGGCTCCAGCCCTCAGACCAGTCAAAGGGCACCAGCCCTCAGACCACAGTCACAAGGCACCAGCCCTCAGACCACAGTCATAGGGCACCAACCCTCGGACAACAGTCACAGGGCACCAGCCCTCAGACCACAGTCACAGGGCTCCAGCCCTCAGACCAAAGTCACAGGGCACCAGCCCTCAGACCACAGTCACAGGGCACCAGCCCTCAGACCAAAGTCACAGGGCACCAGCCCTCAGACCACAGTCACAAGGCACCAGCAATCAGACCACAGTCACAGGGCACCAGCCCTCAGACCACAGTTACAGGGCACCAGCCCTCAGACCAAAGTCACAGGGCACCAGCCCTCAGGCCACAGTCACAGGGCACCAACCCTCAGACCACAGTCACAGGGCACCAGCCCTCAGACACACAGTCGCAGGGCACCAACCCTCAGACCACAGTCACAGGGCACCAACCCTCAGACACACAGTCACAGGGCACCAACCCTCAGACACACAGTCACAGGGCACCAACCCTCAGACACACAGTCACAGGGCACCAACCCTCAGACCACAGTCACAAGGCACCAGCCCTCAGACCACAGTCACAGGGCACCAACCCTCGGACCACAGTCACAGGGCACCAACTCTCAGACCACAGTCACAGGGCACCAACCCTCGGACCACAGTCACAGGGCACCAACCATCAGACCACAGTCACAGGGCACCAACCCTCAGACCACAGTCACACGGCACCAACCCTCAGACCACAGTCACAAGGCACCAGCCCTCAGACCACAGTCGCAGGGCACCAACCCTCAGACACACAGTCACAGGGCACCAGCCCTCAGACCACAGTCACAGGGCACCAACCCTCAGACCACAGTCACAGGGCACCAACCCTCAGACCACAGTCACAGGGCACCAGCCCTCAGACCACAGTCGCAGGGCACCAACCCTCAGACCACAGTCACAGGGCACCAACCCTCAGACACACAGTCACAGGGCACCAACCCTCAGACACACAGTCACAGGGCACCAACCCTCAGACACACAGTCACAGGGCACCAACCCTCAGACCACAGTCACAAGGCACCAGCCCTCAGACGACAGTCACAGGGCACCAACCCTCGGACCACAGTCACAGGGCACCAACCCTCAGACCACAGTCACAGGGCACCAACCCTCGGACCACAGTCACAGGGCACCAACCATCAGACCACAGTCACAGGGCACCAACCCTCAGACCACAGTCACACGGCACCAACCCTCAGACCACAGTCACAAGGCACCAGCCCTCAGACCACAGTCGCAGGGCACCAACCCTCAGACACACAGTCACAGGGCACCAGCCCTCAGACCACAGTCACAGGGCACCAACCCTCAGACCACAGTCACAGGGCACCAACCCTCAGACCACAGTCACAGGGCACCAGCCCTCAGACCACAGTCACAGGGCACCAACCCTCGGACCACAGTCACAGGGCACCAGCCCTCAGACCACAGTCACAAGGCACCAGCAATCAGACCACAGTCACAAGGCACCAGCCCTCAGACCACAGTCACAGGGCACCAGCCCTCAGACCACAGTCACAAGGCACCAGCAATCAGACCACAGTCACAGGGCACCAGCCCTCAGACCACAGTCACAGGGCACCAACCCTCAGGCCACAGTCACAGGGCACCAACCCTTAGACCACAGTCACAGGGCACCAGCCCTCGGACCACAGTCACAGGGCACCAGCCCTCAGATCACAGTCACCTGGCATCAACCCTCAGACCACAGTCACAGGGCACCAGCCCTCAGACCGCAATCACAGGGCACCAGCCCTCAGACTGCAGTCACAGAGCACCAGCCCTCAGACCACAGTCACAGGGCACCAGCTCTCAGACCACAGTCACAGAGCACCAGTCCTCAGACCACAGTCACAGGGCACCAGCCCTCAGACCACAGTCACAGGGCACCAGCCCTCAGACCACAGTCACAGGGCACCAGCCCTCGGACCTTAGTCACAGGGCACCAGCCCTCAGACTACAGTCACAGAGCACCAGCCCTCAGACCACAGTCACAGGGCACCAACCCTCAGACCACAGTCACAGGGCACCAGCCCTCAGACCACAGTCACAGGGCACCAACCCTCAGACACACAGTCACAGGGCACCAGCCTTCAGACCACAGTCACAGGGCACCAGCCCTCTGACCACAGTCACAGGGCACCAGCCCTCAGACCACAGTCACAGGGCACCAACCCTCAGACACAGTCACAGAGCACCAGCCCTCAGACCACAGTCACAGGGCACCAACCCTCAGACACACAGTCACAGGGCACCAGCCCTCAGCCACAGTCACAGGGCACCAACACTCAGACACACAGTCACAGGGCACCAGCCCTCAGACCATAGTCACAGGGCACCAACCCTCAGACCACAGTCACAGGGCACCAACCCTCAGACACACAGTAACAGGGCACCAACCCTCAGACACACAGTCACGGGGCACCAACCCTCAGACCACAGTCACAGGGCACCAACCCTCAGACCACAGTCACAAGGCACCAGCCCTCAGACCACAGCCACAGGGCACCAACCTTCAGACACACAGTCACAGGGCACTAACCCTCAGACCACAGTCACAGGGCACCAACCCTGAGACACACAGTCACAGGGCACCAACCCTCAGACCACAGTCACAGGGCACCAACCCTCAGACCAAAGTCACAGGGCACCAGCCCTCAGACCACAGTCACAGGGCACCAACCCTCAGACACACAGTCACAGGGCACCAACCCTCAGACCACAGTCACAGGGCACCAGCCCTCAGACCACAGTCACAGGGCTCCAGCCCTCAGACCAAAGTCACAGGGCACCAGCCCTCAGACCACAGTCACAGGGCACCAGCCCTCAGACCAAAGTCACCGGGCACCAGCCCTCAGACCACAGTCACAAGGCACCAGCAATCAGACCACAGTCACAGGGCACCAGCCCTCAGACCACAGTCACAGGGCACCAGCCCTCAGACCAAAGTCACAGGGCACCAGCCCTCAGGCCACAGTCACAGGGCACCAACCCTCAGACCACAGTCACAGGGCACCAGCCCTCGGACCACAGTCACAGGGCACCAGCCCTCAGACCACAGTCACAGGGCACCAACCCTCAGACCACAGTCACAGGGCACCAACCCTCAGACACACAGTCACAGAGCACGAGCCCTCAGACCACAGTCACAGGGCACCAGCCCTCAGACCACAGTCACAGAGCACGAGCCCTCAGACCACAGTCAAAGGGCACCAGCTCTTAGACCTCAGTCACAGGGCACCAGCCCACGGACCACAGTCACAGGGCACCAGCCCTCAGACCACAGTCACAGGGCACCAACCCTCAGACCACAGTCACAGGGCACCAGCAATCAGACACACAGTCACAGGGCACCAGCCCCCAGACACACAGTCACAGGGCACCAACCCTCAGACACACAGTCACAGGGCACCAGCCCTCAGACCACAGTCACAGGGCACCAGCCCTCAGACCACAGTCACAGGGCACCAACCCTCAGACCACAGTCACAGGGGTTCCAGCCCTCAGACGACAGTCACAGGGCACCAACCCTCAGACACACAGTCACAGGGCACCAACCCTCAGACACACAGTCACAGGGCACCAGCCCTCAGACCACAGTCACAGGGCACCAGCCCTCAGACCACAGTCACAGGGCACCGGCCCTCAGGCCACAGTCACAGGGCACCAACCCTCAGACCACAGTCACAGGGCACCAGCCCTCGGACCACAGTCACAGGGCACCAGCCCTCAGACCACAGTCACCTGGCTTCAACCCTCAGACCACAGTCACAGGGCACCAGCCCTCAGACCGCAATCACAGGGCACCAGCCCTCAGACTACAGTCACAGGGCACCAGCCCTCAGACCACAGTCACAGGGCACCAGCCCTCAGACCACAGTCACAGAGCACCAGTCCTCAGACCACAGTCACAGGGCACCAGCCCTCAGACCACAGTCACAGGGCACCAGCCCTCAGACCACAGTCACAGGGCACCAGCCCTCGGACCTTAGTCACAGGGCACCAGCCCTCAGACTACAGTCACAGGGCACCAGCCCTCAGACCACAGTCACAGGGCACCAGCCCTCAGACCACAGTCACAGGGCACCAGCCCTCAGACACACAGTCACAGGGCACCAACCCTGAGACACACAGTCACAGGGCACCAACCCTCAGACCACAGTCACAGGGCACCAGCCCTCAGACCACAGTCACAGGGCACCAACCCTCAGACCACAGTCACAGGGCACCAGCCCTCAGACCACAGTCACAGGGCACTAGCCCTCAGACACACAGTCACAGGGCACCAGCCCTCAGACCGCAATCACAGGGCACCAGCCCTCAGACACACAGTCACAGGGCACCAACCCTCAGACCACAGTCACAGGGCACCAGCCCTCAGACCACAGTCACAGGGCACCAGCCTTCAGACCACAGTCACAGGGCACCAGCCCTCAGACCACAGTCACAGGGCACCTGCCCTCAGACCACAGTCACAGGGCACCAACCCTCAGACCACAGTCACAGGGCACCAACCCTCAGACACACAGTCACAGGGCACCAACCCTCAGACCACAGTCACAGGGGCACCAACCCTCAGACCACAGTCACAGAGCACCAACCCTCAGACACACAGTCACAGGGCACCAACCCTCAGACCACAGTCACAAGGCACCAACCCTCAGACCACAGTCACAGGGCACCAACCCTCGGACCACAGTCACAGGGCACCAGCCCTCAGACCACAGTCACAGGGCACCAGCCCTCAGACACACAGTCACAGGGCACCAGCCCTCAGACCACAGTTACAGGGCACCTGCCCTCAGGCCACAGTCACAGGGAACCAACCCTCGGACCACAGTCACAAGGCACCAGCCCTCAGACCACAGTCACAAGGCACCAGCAATCAGACAACAGTCACAGGGCACCAGCCCTCAGACCACAGTCACAGGGCACCAGCCCTCAGGCCACAGTCACAGGGCACCAACCCTCAGACCACAGTCACAGGGCACCAGCCCTCGGACCACAGTCACAGGGCACCAGCCCTCAGACCACAGTCACCTGGCATCAACCCTCAGACCACAGTCACAGGGCACCAGCCCTCAGACCACAGTCACAGGGCACCAGCCCTCAGACCAAAGTCACAGAGCACCAGTCCTCAGACCACAGTCACAGGGCACCAGCCCTCAGACCACAGTCACAGGGCACCAGCCCTCAGACCACAGTCACAGGGCACCAGCCCTCGGACCTTAGTCACAGGGCACCAGCCCTCAGACTACAGTCACAGAGCACCAGCCCTCAGACCACAGTCACAGGGCACCAACCCTCAGACCACAGTCACAGGGCACCAACCCTCAGACCACAGTCACAGGGCACCAGCCCTCAGACACACAGTCACAGGGCACCAGCCCTCAGATAACAGTTACAGGGCACCAGCCCTCAGACTACAGTCACAGAGCACCAGCCCTCATACCACAGTCACAGGGCACCAACCCTCAGACCACAGTTACAGGGCACCAGCCCTCAGACCACAGTCACAGGGCACCAGCCCTCAGACCACAGTCACAGGGCACCAGCCCTCAGACCACAGTCACCTGGCATCAACCCTCAGACACACAGTCACAGGGCACCAACCCTCAGACACACAGTCACAGGGCACCAGCCCTCAGGCCACAGTCACAAGGCACCAGCAATCAGACCACAGTCACAGGGCACCAACCCTCAGGCCACAGTCACAGGGCACCAACCCTTAGACCACAGTCACAGGGCATCAGCCCTCGGACCACAGTCACAGGGCACCAGCCCTCAGATCACAGTCACCTGGCATCAACCCTCAGACCACAGTCACAGGGCACCAGCCCTCAGACCGCAATCACAGGGCACCAGCCCTCAGACTGCAGTCACAGAGCACCAGCCCTCAGACCACAGTCACAGGGCACCAGCTCTCAGACCACAGTCACAGAGCACCAGTCCTCAGACCACAGTCACAGGGCACCAGCCCTCAGACCACAGTCACAGGGCACCAGCCCTCAGACCACAGTCACAGGGCACCAGCCCTCGGACCTTAGTCACAGGGCACCAGCCCTCAGACTACAGTCACAGAGCACCAGCCCTCAGACCACAGTCACAGGGCACCAACCCTCAGACCACAGTCACAGGGCACCAGCCCTCAGACCACAGTCACAGGGCACCAACCCTCAGACACACAGTCACAGGGCACCAGCCTTCAGACCACAGTCACAGGGCACCAGCCCTCAGACCACAGTCACAGGGCACCAGCCCTCAGACCACAGTCACAGGGCACCAACCCTCAGACACAGTCACAGAGCACCAGCCCTCAGACCACAGTCACAGGGCACCAACCCTCAGACACACAGTCACAGGGCACCAGCCCTCAGCCACAGTCACAGGGCACCAACCCTCAGACATACAGTCACAGGGCACCAGCCCTCAGACCATAGTCACAGGGCACCAACCCTCAGACCACAGTCACAGGGCACCAACCCTCAGACACACAGTAACAGGGCACCAACCCTCAGACACACAGTCACGGGGCACCAACCCTCAGACCACAGTCACAGGGCACCAACCCTCAGACCACAGTCACAAGGCACCAGCCCTCAGACCACAGCCACAGGGCACCAACCCTCAGACACACAGTCACAGGGCACTAACCCTCAGACCACAGTCACAGGGCACCAACCCTGAGACACACAGTCACAGGGCACCAACCCTCAGACCACAGTCACAGGGCACCAACCCTCAGACCAAAGTCACAGGGCACCAGCCCTCAGACCACAGTCACAGGGCACCAACCCTCAGACACACAGTCACAGGGCACCAACCCTCAGACCACAGTCACAGGGCACCAGCCCTCAGACCACAGTCACAGGGCTCCAGCCCTCAGACCAAAGTCACAGGGCACCAGCCCTCAGACCACAGTCACAGGGCACCAGCCCTCAGACCAAAGTCACCGGGCACCAGCCCTCAGACCACAGTCACAAGGCACCAGCAATCAGACCACAGTCACAGGGCACCAGCCCTCAGACCACAGTCACAGGGCACCAGCCCTCAGACCAAAGTCACAGGGCACCAGCCCTCAGGCCACAGTCACAGGGCACCAACCCTCAGACCACAGTCACAGGGCACCAGCCCTCAGACCACAGTCACAGGGCACCAGCCCTCAGACCACAGTCACAGGGCACCAACCCTCAGACCACAGTCACAGGGCACCAACCCTCAGACACACAGTCACAGAGCACGAGCCCTCAGACCACAGTCACAGGGCACCAGCCCTCAGACCACAGTCACAGAGCACGAGCCCTCAGACCACAGTCAAAGGGCACCAGCTCTTAGACCTCAGTCACAGGGCACCAGCCCTCGGACCACAGTCACAGGGCACCTGCCCTCAGACCACAGTCACAGGGCACCAACCCTCAGACCACAGTCACAGGGCACCAACCCTCAGACACACAGTCACAGGGCACCAACCCTCAGACCACAGTCACAGGGGCACCAACCCTCAGACCACAGTCACAGAGCACCAACCCTCAGACACACAGTCACAGAGCACGAGCCCTCAGACCACAGTCACAGGGCACCAGCCCTCAGACCACAGTCACAGAGCACGAGCCCTCAGACCACAGTCAAAGGGCACCAGCTCTTAGACCTCAGTCACAGGGCACCAGCCCTCGGACCACAGTCACAGGGCACCTGCCCTCAGACCACAGTCACAGGGCACCAACCCTCAGACCACAGTCACAGGGCACCAACCCTCAGACACACAGTCACAGGGCACCAACCCTCAGACCACAGTCACAGGGGCACCAACCCTCAGACCACAGTCACAGAGCACCAACCCTCAGACACACAGTCACAGGGCACCAACCCTCAGACCACAGTCACAAGGCACCAACCCTCAGACCACAGTCACAGGGCACCAACCCTCGGACCACAGTCACAGGGCACCAGCCCTCAGACCACAGTCACAGGGCACCAGCCCTCAGACACACAGTCACAGGGCACCAGCCCTCAGACCACAGTTACAGGGCACCTGCCCTCAGGCCACAGTCACAGGGAACCAACCCTCGGACCACAGTCACAAGGCACCAGCCCTCAGACCACAGTCACAAGGCACCAGCAATCAGACAACAGTCACAGGGCACCAGCCCTCAGACCACAGTCACAGGGCACCAGCCCTCAGGCCACAGTCACAGGGCACCAACCCTCAGACCACAGTCACAGGGCACCAGCCCTCGGACCACAGTCACAGGGCACCAGCCCTCAGACCACAGTCACCTGGCATCAACCCTCAGACCACAGTCACAGGGCACCAGCCCTCAGACCGCAATCACAGGGCACCAGCCCTCAGACTATAGTCACAGAGCACCAGCCCTCAGACCACAGTCACAGGGCACCAGCCCTCAGACCAAAGTCACAGAGCACCAGTCCTCAGACCACAGTCACAGGGCACCAGCCCTCAGACCACAGTCACAGGGCACCAGCCCTCAGACCACAGTCACAGGGCACCAGCCCTCGGACCTTAGTCACAGGGCACCAGCCCTCAGACTACAGTCACAGAGCACCAGCCCTCAGACCACAGTCACAGGGCACCAACCCTCAGACCACAGTCACAGGGCACCAACCCTCAGACCACAGTCACAGGGCACCAGCCCTCAGACACACAGTCACAGGGCACCAGCCCTCAGATAACAGTTACAGGGCACCAGCCCTCAGACTACAGTCACAGAGCACCAGCCCTCAGACCACAGTCACAGGGCACCAACCCTCAGACCACAGTTACAGGGCACCAGCCCTCAGACCACAGTCACAGGGCACCAGCCCTCAGACCACAGTCACAGGGCACCAGCCCTCAGACCACAGTCACCTGGCATCAACCCTCAGACACACAGTCACAGGGCACCAACCCTCAGACACACAGTCACAGGGCACCAGCCCTCAGGCCACAGTCACAAGGCACCAGCAATCAGACCACAGTCACAGGGCACCAACCCTCAGGCCACAGTCACAGGGCACCAACCCTTAGACCACAGTCACAGGGCATCAGCCCTCGGATCACAGTCACAGGGCACCAGCCCTCAGATCACAGTCACCTGGCATCAACCCTCAGACCACAGTCACAGGGCACCAGCCCTCAGACCGCAATCACAGGGCACCAGCCCTCAGACTGCAGTCACAGAGCACCAGCCCTCAGACCACAGTCACAGGGCACCAGCTCTCAGACCACAGTCACAGAGCACCAGTCCTCAGACCACAGTCACAGGGCACCAGCCCTCAGACCACAGTCACAGGGCACCAGCCCTCAGACCACAGTCACAGGGCACCAGCCCTCGGACCTTAGTCACAGGGCACCAGCCCTCAGACTACAGTCACAGAGCACCAGCCCTCAGACCACAGTCACAGGGCACCAACCCTCAGACCACAGTCACAGGGCACCAGCCCTCAGACCACAGTCACAGGGCACCAACCCTCAGACACACAGTCACAGGGCACCAGCCTTCAGACCACAGTCACAGGGCACCAGCCCTCAGACCACAGTCACAGGGCACCAGCCCTCAGACCACAGTCACAGGGCACCAACCCTCAGACACAGTCACAGAGCACCAGCCCTCAGACCACAGTCACAGGGCACCAACCCTCAGACACACAGTCACAGGGCACCAGCCCTCAGCCACAGTCACAGGGCACCAACCCTCAGACACACAGTCACAGGGCACCAGCCCTCAGACCATAGTCACAGGGCACCAACCCTCAGACCACAGTCACAGGGCACCAACCCTCAGACACACAGTAACAGGGCACCAACCCTCAGACACACAGTCACGGGGCACCAACCCTCAGACCACAGTCACAGGGCACCAACCCTCAGACCACAGTCACAAGGCACCAGCCCTCAGACCACAGCCACAGGGCACCAACCCTCAGACACACAGTCACAGGGCACTAACCCTCAGACCACAGTCACAGGGCACCAACCCTGAGACACACAGTCACAGGGCACCAACCCTCAGACCACAGTCACAGGGCACCAACCCTCAGACCAAAGTCACAGGGCACCAGCCCTCAGACCACAGTCACAGGGCACCAACCCTCAGACACACAGTCACAGGGCACCAACCCTCAGACCACAGTCACAGGGCACCAGCCCTCAGACCACAGTCACAGGGCTCCAGCCCTCAGACCAAAGTCACAGGGCACCAGCCCTCAGACCAAAGTCACCGGGCACCAGCCCTCAGACCACAGTCACAAGGCACCAGCAATCAGACCACAGTCACAGGGCACCAGCCCTCAGACCACAGTCACAGGGCACCAGCCCTCAGACCAAAGTCACAGGGCACCAGCCCTCAGGCCACAGTCACAGGGCACCAACCCTCAGACCACAGTCACAGGGCACCAGCCCTCGGACCACAGTCACAGGGCACCAGCCCTCAGACCACAGTCACAGGGCACCAACCCTCAGACCACAGTCACAGGGCACCAACCCTCAGACACACAGTCACAGAGCACGAGCCCTCAGACCACAGTCACAGGGCACCAGCCCTCAGACCACAGTCACAGAGCACGAGCCCTCAGACCACAGTCAAAGGGCACCAGCTCTTAGACCTCAGTCACAGGGCACCAGCCCTCGGACCACAGTCACAGGGCACCTGCCCTCAGACCACAGTCACAGGGCACCAACCCTCAGACCACAGTCACAGGGCACCAACCCTCAGACACACAGTCACAGGGCACCAACCCTCAGACCACAGTCACAGGGGCACCAACCCTCAGACCACAGTCACAGAGCACCAACCCTCAGACACACAGTCACAGGGCACCAACCCTCAGACCACAGTCACAAGGCACCAACCCTCAGACCACAGTCACAGGGCACCAACCCTCGGACCACAGTCACAGGGCACCAGCCCTCAGACCACAGTCACAGGGCACCAGCCCTCAGACACACAGTCACAGGGCACCAGCCCTCAGACCACAGTTACAGGGCACCTGCCCTCAGGCCACAGTCACAGGGAACCAACCCTCGGACCACAGTCACAAGGCACCAGCCCTCAGACCACAGTCACAAGGCACCAGCAATCAGACAACAGTCACAGGGCACCAGCCCTCAGACCACAGTCACAGGGCACCAGCCCTCAGGCCACAGTCACAGGGCACCAACCCTCAGACCACAGTCACAGGGCACCAGCCCTCGGACCACAGTCACAGGGCACCAGCCCTCAGACCACAGTCACCTGGCATCAACCCTCAGACCACAGTCACAGGGCACCAGCCCTCAGACCGCAATCACAGGGCACCAGCCCTCAGACTACAGTCACAGAGCACCAGCCCTCAGACCACAGTCACAGGGCACCAGCCCTCAGACCAAAGTCACAGAGCACCAGTCCTCAGACCACAGTCACAGGGCACAAGCCCTCAGACCACAGTCACAGGGCACCAGCCCTCAGACCACAGTCACAGGGCACCAGCCCTCGGACCTTAGTCACAGGGCACCAGCCCTCAGACTACAGTCACAGAGCACCAGCCCTCAGACCACAGTCACAGGGCACCAACCCTCAGACCACAGTCACAGGGCACCAACCCTCAGACCACAGTCACAGGGCACCAGCCCTCAGACACACAGTCACAGGGCACCAGCCCTCAGATAACAGTTACAGGGCACCAGCCCTCAGACTACAGTCACAGAGCACCAGCCCTCAGACCACAGTCACAGGGCACCAACCCTCAGACCACAGTTACAGGGCACCAGCCCTCAGACCACAGTCACAGGGCACCAGCCCTCAGACCACAGTCACAGGGCACCAGCCCTCAGACCACAGTCACCTGGCATCAACCCTCAGACACACAGTCACAGGGCACCAACCCTCAGACACACAGTCACAGGGCACCAGCCCTCAGGCCACAGTCACAAGGCACCAGCAATCAGACCACAGTCACAGGGCACCAACCCTCAGGCCACAGTCACAGGGCACCAACCCTTAGACCACAGTCACAGGGCATCAGCCCTCGGACCACAGTCACAGGGCACCAGCCCTCAGATCACAGTCACCTGGCATCAACCCTCAGACCACAGTCACAGGGCACCAGCCCTCAGACCGCAATCACAGGGCACCAGCCCTCAGACTGCAGTCACAGAGCACCAGCCCTCAGACCACAGTCACAGGGCACCAGCTCTCAGATCACAGTCACAGAGCACCAGTCCTCAGACCACAGTCACAGGGCACCAGCCCTCAGACCACAGTCACAGGGCACCAGCCCTCAGACCACAGTCACAGGGCACCAGCCCTCGGACCTTAGTCACAGGGCACCAGCCCTCAGACTACAGTCACAGAGCACCAGCCCTACAGACCACAGTCACAGGGCACCAACCCTCAGACCACAGTCACAGGGCACCAGCCCTCAGACCACAGTCACAGGGCACCAACCCTCAGACACACAGTCACAGGGCACCAGCCTTCAGACCACAGTCACAGGGCACCAGCCCTCAGACCACAGTCACAGGGCACCAGCCCTCAGACCACAGTCACAGGGCACCAACCCTCAGACACAGTCACAGAGCACCAGCCCTCAGACCACAGTCACAGGGCACCAACCCTCAGACACACAGTCACAGGGCACCAGCCCTCAGCCACAGTCACAGGGCACCAACCCTCAGCCACACAGTCACAGGGCACCAGCCCTCAGACCATAGTCACAGGGCACCAACCCTCAGACCACAGTCACAGGGCACCAACCCTCAGACACACAGTAACAGGGCACCAACCCTCAGACACACAGTCACGGGGCACCAACCCTCAGACCACAGTCACAGGGCACCAACCCTCAGACCACACTCACAAGGCACCAGCCCTCAGACCACAGCCACAGGGCACCAACCCTCAGACACACAGTCACAGGGCACTAACCCTCAGACCACAGTCACAGGGCACCAACCCTGAGACACACAGTCACAGGGCACCAACCCTCAGACCACAGTCACAGGGCACCAACCCTCAGACCAAAGTCACAGGGCACCAGCCTTCAGACCACAGTCACAGGGCACCAACCCTCAGACACACAGTCACAGGGCACCAACCCTCAGACCACAGTCACAGGGCACCAGCCCTCAGACCACAGTCACAGGGCTCCAGCCCTCAGACCAAAGTCACAGGGCACCAGCCCTCAGACCACAGTCACAGGGCACCAGCCCTCAGACCAAAGTCACCGGGCACCAGCCCTCAGACCACAGTCACAAGGCACCAGCAATCAGACCACAGTCACAGGGCACCAGCCCTCAGACCACAGTCACAGGGCACCAGCCCACAGACCAAAGTCACAGGGCACCAGCCCTCAGGCCACAGTCACAGGGCACCAACCCTCAGACCACAGTCACAGGGCACCAGCCCTCGGACCACAGTCACAGGGCACCAGCCCTCAGACCACAGTCACAGGGCACCAACCCTCAGACCACAGTCACAGGGCACCAAGCTTCAGACACACAGTCACAGAGCACGAGCCCTCAGACCACAGTCACAGGGCACCAGCCCTCAGACCACAGTCACAGAGCACGAGCCCTCAGACCACAGTCAAAGGGCACCAGCTCTTAGACCTCAGTCACAGGGCACCAGCCCTCGGACCACAGTCACAGGGCACCAGCCCTCAGACCACAGTCACAGGGCACCAACCCTCAGACCACAGTCACAGGGCACCAGCAATCAGACACACAGTCACAGGGCACCAGCCCCCAGACACACAGTCACAGGGCACCAACCCTCAGACACACAGTCACAGGGCACCAGCCCTCAGACCACAGTCACAGGGCACCAGCCCTCAGACCACAGTCACAGGGCACCAACCCTCAGACCACAGTCACAGGGGCTCCAGCCCTCAGACGACAGTCACAGGGCACCAACCCTCAGACACACAGTCACAGGGCACCAACCCTCAGACACACAGTCACAGGGCACCAGCCCTCAGACCACAGTCACAGGGCACCAGCCCTCAGACCACAGTCACAGGGCACCGGCCCTCAGGCCACAGTCACAGGGCACCAACCCTCAGACCACAGTCACAGGGCACCAGCCCTCGGACCACAGTCACAGGGCACCAGCCCTCAGACCACAGTCACCTGGCATCAACCCTCAGACCACAGTCACAGGGCACCAGCCCTCAGACCGCAATCACAGGGCACCAGCCCTCAGACTACAGTCACAGGGCACCAGCCCTCAGACCACAGTCACAGGGCACCAGCTCTCAGACCACAGTCACAGAGCACCAGTCCTCAGACCACAGTCACAGGGCACCAGCCCTCAGACCACAGTCACAGGGCACCAGCCCTCAGACCACAGTCACAGGGCACCAGCCCTCGGACCTTAGTCACAGGGCACCAGCCCTCAGACTACAGTCACAGGGCACCAGCCCTCAGACCACAGTCACAGGGCACCAGCCCTCAGACCACAGTCACAGGGCACCAGCCCTCAGACACACAGTCACAGGGCACCAACCCTGAGACACACAGTCACAGGGCACCAACCCTCAGACCACAGTCACAGGGCACCAGCCCTCAGACCACAGTCACAGGGCACCAACCCTCAGACCACAGTCACAGGGCACCAGCCCTCAGACCACAGTCACAGGGCACTAGCCCTCAGACACACAGTCACAGGGCACCAGCCCTCAGACCGCAATCACAGGGCACCAGCCCTCAGACACACAGTCACAGGGCACCAACCCTCAGACCACAGTCACAGGGCACCAGCCCTCAGACCACAGTCACAGGGCACCAGCCTTCAGACCACAGTCACAGGGCACCAGCCCTCAGACCACAGTCACAGGGCACCTGCCCTCAGACCACAGTCACAGGGCACCAACCCTCAGACCACAGTCACAGGGCACCAACCCTCAGACACACAGTCACAGGGCACCAACCCTCAGACCACAGTCACAGGGGCACCAACCCTCAGACCACAGTCACAGAGCACCAACCCTCAGACACACAGTCACAGGGCACCAACCCTCAGACCACAGTCACAAGGCACCAACCCTCAGACCACAGTCACAGGGCACCAACCCTCGGACCACAGTCACAGGGCACCAGCCCTCAGACCACAGTCACAGGGCACCAGCCCTCAGACACACAGTCACAGGGCACCAGCCCTCAGACCACAGTTACAGGGCACCTGCCCTCAGGCCACAGTCACAGGGAACCAACCCTCGGACCACAGTCACAAGGCACCAGCCCTCAGACCACAGTCACAAGGCACCAGCAATCAGACAACAGTCACAGGGCACCAACCCTCAGACCACAGTCACAGGGCACCAGCCCTCAGACCACAGTCACAGTGCACCAGCCCTCAGACCACAGTCACAGGGCACCAGCCCTCGGACCTTAGTCACAGGGCACCAGCCCTCAGACTACAGTCACAGGGCACCAGCCCTCAGACCACAGTCACAGGGCACCAGCCCTCAGACCACAGTCACAGGGCACCAGCCCTCAGACACACAGTCACAGGGCACCAACCCTGAGACACACAGTCACAGGGCACCAACCCTCAGACCACAGTCACAGGGCACCAGCCCTCAGACCACAGTCACAGGGCACCAACCCTCAGACCACAGTCACAGGGCACCAGCCCTCAGACCACAGTCACAGGGCACTAGCCCTCAGACACACAGTCACAGGGCACCAGCCCTCAGACCGCAATCACAGGGCACCAGCCCTCAGACACACAGTCACAGGGCACCAACCCTCAGACCACAGTCACAGGGCACCAGCCCTCAGACCACAGTCACAGGGCACCAGCCTTCAGACCACAGTCACAGGGCACCAGCCCTCAGACCACAGTCACAGGGCACCTGCCCTCAGACCACAGTCACAGGACACCAACCCTCAGACCACAGTCACAGGGCACCAACCCTCAGACACACAGTCACAGGGCACCAACCCTCAGACCACAGTCACAGGGGCACCAACCCTCAGACCACAGTCACAGAGCACCAACCCTCAGACACACAGTCACAGGGCACCAACCCTCAGACCACAGTCACAAGGCACCAACCCTCAGACCACAGTCACAGGGCACCAACCCTCGGACCACAGTCACAGGGCACCAGCCCTCAGACCACAGTCACAGGGCACCAGCCCTCAGACACACAGTCACAGGGCACCAGCCCTCAGACCACAGTTACAGGGCACCTGCCCTCAGGCCACAGTCACAGGGAACCAACCCTCGGACCACAGTCACAAGGCACCAGCCCTCAGACCACAGTCACAAGGCACCAGCAATCAGACAACAGTCACAGGGCACCAGCCCTCAGACCACAGTCACAGGGCACCAGCCCTCAGGCCACAGTCACAGGGCACCAACCCTCAGACCACAGTCACAGGGCACCAGCCCTTGGACCACAGTCACAGGGCACCAGCCCTCAGACCACAGTCACCTGGCATCAACCCTCAGACCACAGTCACAGGGCACCAGCCCTCAGACCGCAATCACAGGGCACCAGCCCTCAGACTACAGTCACAGAGCACCAGCCCTCAGACCACAGTCATAGGGCACCAGCCCTCAGACCAAAGTCACAGAGCACCAGTCCTCAGACCACAGTCACAGGGCACCAGCCCTCAGACCACAGTCACAGGGCACCATCCCTCAGACCACAGTCACAGGGCACCAGCCCTCGGACCTTAGTCACAGGGCACCAGCCCTCAGACTACAGTCACAGAGCACCAGCCCTCAGACCACAGTCACAGGGCACCAACCCTCAGACCACAGTCACAGGGCACCAACCCTCAGACCACAGTCACAGGGCACCAGCCCTCAGACACACAGTCACAGGGCACCAGCCCTCAGATAACAGTTACAGGGCACCAGCCCTCAGACTACAGTCACAGAGCACCAGCCCTCAGACCACAGTCACAGGGCACCAACCCTCAGACCACAGTTACAGGGCACCAGCCCTCAGACCACAGTCACAGGGCACCAGCCCTCAGACCACAGTCACAGGGCACCAGCCCTCAGACCACAGTCACCTGGCATCAACCCTCAGACACACAGTCACAGGGCACCAACCCTCAGACACACAGTCACAGGGCACCAGCCCTCAGGCCACAGTCACAAGGCACCAGCAATCAGACCACAGTCACAGGGCACCAGCCCTCAGACCACAGTCACAGGGCTCCAACCCTCAGACACACAGTCACAGGGCACCAACCCTCAGACACACAGTCACAGGGCACCAACCCTCAGACCACAGTCACAGGGCACCAACCCTCGGACCACAGTCACAGGGCACCAGCCCTCAGACCACAGTCACAAGGCACCAGCAATCAGACCACAGTCACAGGGCACCAGCCCTCAGACCAAAGTCACAGGGCACCAGCCCTCAGGCCACAGTCATAGGGCACCAACCCTCAGACCGCAATCACAGGGCACAAGCCCTCAGACTACAGTCACAGGGCACCAGCCCTCAGACCACAGTCACAGGGCACCAGCCCTCAGACCACAGTCACAGAGCACCAGTCCTCAGACCACAGTCACAGGGCACCAGCCCTCAGACCACAGTCACAGGGCACCAGCCCTCAGACCACAGTCACAGGGCACCAGCCCTCGGACCTTAGTCACAGGGCACCAGCCCTCAGACTACAGTCACAGAGCACCAGCCCTCAGACCACAGTCACAGGGCACCAACCCTCAGACCACAGTCACAGGGTACCAGCCTTCAGACCACAGTCACAGGGCACCAGCCCTCAGACACACAGTCACAGGGCACCAGCCCTCAGACCACAGTTACAGGACACCTGCCCTCAGACACACAGTCACAGGGCACCAGCCCTCAGACACACAGTCACAGGGCACCAGCCCTCAGATAACAGTTACAGGGCACCAGCCCTCAGACTACAGTCACAGAGCACCAGCCCTCAGACCACAGTCACAGGGCACCAACCCTCAGACCACAGTTACAGGGCACCAGCCCTCAGACCACAGTCACAGGGCACCAGCCCTCAGACCACAGTCACAGGGCACCAGCCCTCAGACCACAGTCACCTGGCATCAACCCTCAGACACACAGTCACAGGGCACCAACCCTCAGACACACAGTCACAGGGCACCAGCCCTCAGGCCACAGTCACAAGGCACCAGCAATCAGACCACAGTCACAGGGCACCAGCCCTCAGACCACAGTCACAGGGCTCCAACCCTCAGACACACAGTCACAGGGCACCAACCCTCAGACACACAGTCACAGGGCACCAACCCTCAGACCACAGTCACAGGGCACCAACCCTCGGACCACAGTCACAGGGCACCAGCCCTCAGACCACAGTCACAAGGCACCAGCAATCAGACCACAGTCACAGGGCACCAGCCCTCAGACCAAAGTCACAGGGCACCAGCCCTCAGGCCACAGTCATAGGGCACCAACCCTCAGACCGCAATCACAGGGCACAAGCCCTCAGACTACAGTCACAGGGCACCAGCCCTCAGACCACAGTCACAGGGCACCAGCCCTCAGACCACAGTCACAGAGCACCAGTCCTCAGACCACAGTCACAGGGCACCAGCCCTCAGACCACAGTCACAGGGCACCAGCCCTCAGACCACAGTCACAGGGCACCAGCCCTCGGACCTTAGTCACAGGGCACCAGCCCTCAGACTACAGTCACAGAGCACCAGCCCTCAGACCACAGTCACAGGGCACCAACCCTCAGACCACAGTCACAGGGTACCAGCCTTCAGACCACAGTCACAGGGCACCAGCCCTCAGACACACAGTCACAGGGCACCAGCCCTCAGACCACAGTTACAGGACACCTGCCCTCAGACACACAGTCACAGGGCACCAGCCCTCAGACCGCAATCACAGGGAACCAACCCTCAGACCACAGTCACAGGGCACCAGCCCTCAGACCACAGTCACAGGGCACCAGCCCTCAGACCACAGTCACAGGGCACCAACCCTCAGACCACAGTCACAGGGCACCAACCCTCAGACACACAGTCACAGGGCACCAACCCTCAGACCACAGTCACAGGGGCACCAGCCCTCAGACCACAGTCACAGGGCACCAACCCTCAGACACACAGTCACAGGGCACCAACCCTCAGACACACAGTCACAGGGCACCAACCCTCAGACCACAGTCACAGGGCACCAACCCTCAGACCACAGTCACAGGGCACCAGCCCTCAGACACACAGTCACAGGGCACCAACCCTCAGACCAAAGTCACAGGGCACCAACCCTCAGACCACAGTCACAGGGCACCAGCCCTCAGACACACAGTCGCAGGGCACCAACCCTCAGACCACAGTCACAGGGCACCAACCCTCAGACACACAGTCACAGGGCACCAACCCTCAGACACACAGTCACAGGGCACCAACCCTCAGACACACAGTCACAGGGCACCAACCCTCAGACCACAGTCACAAGGCACCAGCCCCCAGACCACAGTCACAGGGCACCAACCCTCGGACCACAGTCACAGGGCACCAACCCTCAGACCACAGTCACAGGGCACCAACCCTCGGACCACAGTCACAGGGCACCAACCATCAGACCACAGTCACAGGGCACCAACCCTCAGACCACAGTCACACGGCACCAACCCTCAGACCACAGTCACAAGGCACCAGCCCTCAGACCACAGTCGCAGGGCACCAATCCTCAGACACACAGTCACAGGGCACCAGCCCTCAGACCACAGTCACAGGACACCAACCCTCAGACTACAGTCACAGGGCACCAACCCTCAGACCACAGTCACAGGGCACCAGCCCTCAGACCACAGTCACAGGGCCCCAACCCTCGGACCACAGTCACAGGGCACCAGCCCTCAGACCACAGTCACAAGGCACCAGCAATCAGACCACAGTCACAGGGCACCAGCCCTCAGACCACAGTCACAGGGCACCAGCCCTCAGACCACAGTCACAAGGCACCAGCAATCAGACCACAGTCACAGGGCACCAGCCCTCAGACCACAGTCACAGGGGCACCAACCCTCAGACACACAGTCACAGGGTACCAACCCTCAGACACACAGTCACAGGGCACCAACCCTCAGACCACAGTCACAGGGCACCAACCCTCAGACCACAGTCACAGGGCACCAACCCTCAGACCACAGTCACAGAGCACCAACCCTCAGACACACAGTCACAGGGCACCAACCCTCAGACCACAGTCACAAGGCACCAACCCTCAAACCACAGTCACAGGGCACCAACCCTCGGACCACAGTCACAGGGCACCAGCCCTCAGACCACAGTCACAGGGCACCAGCCCTCAGACACACAGTAACAGGGCACCAGCCCTCAGACCACAGTTACAGGGCACCTGCCCTCAGGCCACAGTCACAGGGAACCAACCCTCGGACCACAGTCACAAGGCACCAGCCCTCAGACCACAGTCACAAGGCACCAGCAATCAGACAACAGTCACAGGGCACCAGCCCTCAGACCACAGTCACAGGGCACCAGCCCTCAGGCCACAGTCACAGGGCACCAACCCTCAGACCACAGTCACAGGGCACCAGCCCTCGGACCACAGTCACAGGGCACCAGCCCTCAGACCACAGTCACCTGGCATCAACCCTCAGACCACAGTCACAGGGCACCAGCCCTCAGACCGCAATCACAGGGCACCAGCCCTCAGACTACAGTCACAGAGCACCAGCCCTCAGACCACAGTCACAGGGCACCAGCCCTCAGACCAAAGTCACAGAGCACCAGTCCTCAGACCACAGTCACAGGGCACCAGCCCTCAGACCACAGTCACAGGGCACCAGCCCTCAGACCACAGTCACAGGGCACCAGCCCTCGGACCTTAGTCACAGGGCACCAGCCCTCAGACTACAGTCACAGAGCACCAGCCCTCAGACCACAGTCACAGGGCACCAACCCTCAGACCACAGTCACAGGGCACCAACCCTCAGACCACAGTCACAGGGCACCAGCCCTCAGACACACTGTCACAGGGCACCAGCCCTCAGATAACAGTTACAGGGCACCAGCCCTCAGACTACAGTCACAGAGCACCAGCCCTCAGACCACAGTCACAGGGCACCAACCCTCAGACCACAGTTACAGGGCACCAGCCCTCAGACCACAGTCACAGGGCACCAGCCCTCAGACCACAGTCACAGGGCACCAGCCCTCAGACCACAGTCACCTGGCATCAACCCTCAGACACACAGTCACAGGGCACCAACCCTCAGACACACAGTCACAGGGCACCAGCCCTCAGGCCACAGTCACAAGGCACCAGCAATCAGACCACAGTCACAGGGCACCAGCCCTCAGACCACAGTCACAGGGCTCCAACCCTCAGACACACAGTCACAGGGCACCAACCCTCAGACACACAGTCACAGCGCACCAACCCTCAGACCACAGTCACAGGGCACCAACCCTCGGACCACAGTCACAGGGCACCAGCCCTCAGACCACAGTCACAAGGCACCAGCAATCAGACCACAGTCACAGGGCACCAGCCCTCAGACCAAAGTCACAGGGCACCAGCCCTCAGGCCACAGTCACAGGGCACCAACCCTCAGACCACAGTCACAGGGCACCAGCCCTCGGACCACAGTCACAGGGCACCAGCCCTCAGACCACAGTCACCTGGCATCAACCCTCAGACCACAGTCACAGGGCACCAGCCCTCAGACCGCAATCACAGGGCACCAGCCCTCAGACTACAGTCACAGGGCACCAGCCCTAAGACCACAGTCACAGGGCACCTGCCCTCAGACCACAGTCACAGAGCACCAGTCCTTAGACCACAGTCACAGGGCACCAGCCCTCAGACCACAGTCAAAGGGCACCAGCCCTTAGACCACAGTCACAGGGCACCAGCCCTCAGACCACAGTCACAGGGCACCAGCCCTCAGACCACAGTCACAGGGCACCAGCCCTCGGACCTTAGTCACAGGGCACCAGCTCTCAGACTACAGTCACAGAGCACCAGCCCTCAGACCACAGTCACAGGGCACCAACCCTCAGACCACAGTCACAGGGCACCAGCCCTCAGACCACAGTCACAGGGCACCAGCCCTCAGACACACAGTCACAGGGCACCAGCCCTCAGACAACAGTTACAGGGCACCTGCCCTCAGACACACAGTCACAGGGCACCAGCCCTCAGACCGCAATCACAGGGCACCAACCCTCAGACCACAGTCACAGGGCACCAGCCCTCAGGCCACAGTCACAGGGCACCAGCCCTCAGACCACAGTCACAGGGCACCAACCCTCAGACCACAGTCACAGGGCACCAACCCTCAGACACACAGTCACAGGGCACCAACCCTCAGACCACAGTCACAGGGGCACCAGCCCTCAGACCACAGTCACAGGGCACCAACCCTCAGACACAAAGTCACAGGGCACAACCCTCAGACACACAGTCACAGGGCACCAACCCTCAGACCACAGTCACAGGGCACCAACCCTCAGACCACAGTCACAGGGCACCAGCCCTCAGACACACAGTCACAGGGCACCAACACTCAGACCACAGTCACAGGGCACCAACCCTCAGACCACAGTCATAGGGCACCAGCCCTCAGACACACAGTCACAGGGCACCAACCCTCAGACCACAGTCACAGGGCACCAACCCTCAGACCAAAGTCACAGGGCACCTGCCCTCAGACCACAGTCACAGGGCACCAACCCTCAGACACACAGTCACAGGGCACCAACCCTCAGACCACAGTCACAGGGCACCAGCCCTCGGACCACAGTCACAGGGCACCAACCCTCAGACCACAGTCACCTGGCATCAACCCTCAGACCACAGTCACAGGGCACCAGCCCTCAGACCGCAATCACAGGGCACCAGCCCTCAGACTACAGTCACAGAGCACCAGCCCTCAGACCACAGTCACAGGGCACCAGCACTCAGACCACAGTCACAGAGCACCAGTCCTCAGACCACAGTCACAGGGCACCAGCCCTCAGACCACAGTCACAGGGCACCAGCCCTCAGAACACAGTCACAGGGCACCAGCCCTCGGACCTTAGTCACAGGGCACCAGCCCTCAGACTACAGTCACAGAGCACCAGCCCTCAGACCACAGTCACAGGGCACCAACCATCAGACCACAGTCACAGGGCACCAGCCCTCAGACCACAGTCACAGGGCACCAACCCTCAGACCACAGTCACAGGGCACCAGCCCTCAGACTACAGTCACAGAGCACCAGCCCTCAGACCACAGTCACAGGGCACCAGCCCTCAGACCACAGTCACAGGGCACCAGCCCTCAGACCACAGTCACAGGGCACCAGCCCTCAGAACACAGTCACCTGGCATCAACCCTCAGACACACAGTCACAGGGCACGAACCCTCAGACACACAGTCACAGGGCACCAGCCCTCAGACCACAGTCACAGGGCACCAACCATCAGACCACAGTCACAGGGCACCAGCCCTCAGACCACAGTCACAGGGCACCAACCCTCAGACACCCAGTCACAGGGCACCAACCCTCAGACACACAGTCACAGGGCACCAACCCTCAGACACACAGTCACAGGGCACCAGCCCTCAGACCAGTCAAAGGGCACCAGCCCTCAGACCACAGTCACAGGGCACCAACCCTCGGACCACAGTCACAGGGCACCAGCCCTCAGACCACAGTCACAGGGCACCAGCCCTCAGACCAAAGTCACAGGGCACCAGCCCTCAGGCCACAATTACAGGGCACCAACCCTCAGACCACAGTCACAGGGCACCAGCCCTCGGACCACAGTCACAGGGCACCAGCCCTCAGACCACAGTCACCTGGCATCAACCCTCAGACCACAGTCACAGGGCACCAGCCCTCAGACCGCAATCACAGGGCACCAGCCCTCAGACTACAGTCACAGGGCACCAGCCCTCAGACCATAGTCACAGGGCACCAGCCCTCAGACCACAGTCACAGAGCACCAGTCCTTAGACCACAGTCACAGGGCACCAGCCCTCAGACCACAGTCACAGGGCACCAGCCCTCAGACCACAGTCACAGGGCACCAGCCCTCGGACCTTAGTCACAGGGCACCAGCCCTCAGACCACAGTTACAGGGCACCAGCCCTCAGACCACAGTCACAGGGCACCAGCCCTCAGACCACAGTCACAGGGCACCAGCCCTCAGACCACAGTCACCTGGCATCAACCCTCAGACACACAGTCACAGGGCACCAACCCTCAGACACACAGTCACAGGGCACCAGCCCTCAGGCCACAGTCACAAGGCACCAGCAATCAGACCACAGTCACAGGGCACCAGCCCTCAGACCACAGTCACAGGGCACCAACCCTCAGACACACAGTCACAGGGCACCAACCCTCAGACACACAGTCACAGGGCACCAACCCTCAGACACACAGTCACAGGGCACCAGCCCTCAGACCAGTCAAAGGGCACCAGCCCTCAGACCACAGTCACAGGGCACCAACCCTCGGACCACAGTCACAGGGCACCAGCCCTCAGACCACAGTCACAGGGCACCAGCCCTCAGACCAAAGTCACAGGGCACCAGCCCTCAGGAAACAATCACAGGGCACCAACCCTCAGACCACAGTCACAGGGCACCATTCCTCGGACCTTAGTCTCAGGGCACCAGCCCTCAGACTACAGTCACAGAGCACCAGCCCTCAAACCACAGTCACAGGGCACCAACCCTCAGACCACAGTCACAGGGCACCAGCCCTCAGACCACAGTCACAGGGCACCAGCCCTCAGACACACAGTCACAGGGCACCAGCCCTCAGACCACAGTTACAGGGCACCTGCCCTCAGACACACAGTCACAGGGCACCAGCCCTCAGACCGCAATCCCAGGGCACCAACCCTCAGACCACAGTCACAGGGCACCAGCCCTCAGACCACAGTCACAGGGCACCCGCCCTCAGACCACAGTCACAGGGCACCAACCCTCAGACCACAGTCACAGGGCACCAACCCTCAGACACACAGTCACAGGGCACCAACCCTCAGACCACAGTCACAGGGGCACCAGCCCTCAGACCACAGTCACAGGGCACCAACCCTCAGACACACAGTCACAGGGCACCAACCCTCAGACACACAGTCACAGGGCACCAACCCTCAGACCACAGTCACAGGGCACCAACCCTCAGACCAAAGTCACAGGGCACCAGCCCTCAGAAACACAGTCACAGGGCACCAACCCTCAGACCAAAGTCATAGGGCACCAACCCTCAGACCACAGTCACAGGGCACCAGCCCTCAGACACACAGTCGCAGGGCACCAACCCTCAGACCACAGTCACAGGGCACCAACCCTCAGACCACAGTCACAGGGCACCTGCCCTCAGACCACAGTCACAGGGCACCAACCCTCAGACACACAGTCACAGGGCACCAACCCTCAGACACACAGTCACAGGGCACCAACCCTCAGACACACAGTCACAGGGCACCAACCCTCAGACCACAGTCACAGGGCACCAGCCCTCAGACCACAGTCACAGGGCACCAACCCTCGGACCACAGTCACAGGGCACCAACCCTCAGACCACAGTCACAGGGCACCAACCCTCGGACCACAGTCACAGGGCACCAACCATCAGACCACAGTCACAGGGCACCAACCCTCAGACCACAGTCACACGGCACCAACCCTCAGACCACAGTCACAAGGCACCAGCCCTCAGACCACAGTCGCAGGGCACCAACCCTCAGACACACAGTCACAGGGCACCAGCCCTCAGACCACAGTCACAGGGCACCAACCCTCAGACCACAGTCACAGGGCACCAACCCTCAGACCACAGTCACAGGGCACCAGCCCTCAGACCACAGTCACAGGGCACCAACTCTCGGACCACAATCACAGGGCACCAGCCCTCAGACCACAGTCACAAGGCACCAGCAATCAGACCACAGTCACAGGGCTCCAGCCCTCAGACCACAGTCACAGGGCACCAGCCCTCAGACCACAGTCACAAGGCACCAGCAATCAGACAGCATTCACAGGGCACCAGCCCTCAGACCACAGTCACAGGGCACCAACCCTCAGGCCACAGTCACAGGGCACCAACCCTCAGACCACAGTCACAGGGCACCAGCCCTCGGACCACAGTCACAGGGCACCAGCCCTCAGATCACAGTCACCTGGCATCAACCCTCAGACCACAGTCACAGGGCACCAGCCCTCAGACCGCAATCACAGGGCACCAGCCCTCAGACTGCAGTCACAGAGCACCAGCCCTCAGACCACAGTCACAGGGCACCAGCCCTCAGACCACAGTCACAGGGCACCAGCCCTCAGACCACAGTCACAGGGCACCAGCCCTCGGACCTTAGTCACAGGGCACCAGCCCTCAGACTACAGTCACAGAGCACCAGCCCTCAGACCACAGTCACAGGGCACCAACCCTCAGACCACAGTCACAGGGCACCAGCCCTCAGACCACAGTCACAGGGCACCAACCCTCAGACACACAGTCACAGGGCACCAGCCTTCAGACCACAGTCACAGGGCACCAGCCCTCAGACCACAGTCACAGGGCACCAGCCCTCAGACCACAGTCACAGGGTACCAACCCTCAGACACAGTCACAGAGCACCAGCCCTCAGACTACAGTCACAGGGCACCAACCCTCAGACACACAGTCACAGGGCACCAGCCCTCAGCCACAGTCACAGGGCACCAACCCTCAGACACACAGTCACAGGGCACCAGCCCTCAGACCACAGTCACAGGGCACCAACCCTCAGACCACAGTCACAGGGCACCAACCCTCAGACACAGTAACAGGGCACCAACCCTCAGACACACAGTCACGGGGCACCAACCCTCAGACCACAGTCACAGGGCACCAACCCTCAGACCACAGTCACAAGGCACCAGCCCCCAGACCACAGTCACAGGGCACCAACCCTCAGACACACAGTCACAGGGCACTAACCCTCAGACCACAGTCACAGGGCACCAACCCTCAGACACACAGTCACAGGGCACCAACCCTCAGACCACAGTCACAGGGCACCAACCCTCAGACCACAGTCACAGGGCACCAGCCCTCAGACCACAGTCACAGGGCACCAACCCTCAGACACACAGTCACAGGGCACCAACCCTCAGACCACAGTCACAGGGCACCAGCCCTCAGACCACAGTCACAGGGCACCAACCCTCAGACACACAGTCACAGGGCACCAACCCTCAGACACACAGTCACAGGGCACCAACCCTCAGACACACAGTCACAGGGCACCAGCCCTCAGACCAGTCAAAGGGCACCAGCCCTCAGACCACAGTCACAAGGCACCAGCCCTCAGACCACAGTCATAGGGCACCAACCCTCGGACCACAGTCACAGGGCACCAGCCCTCAGACCACAGTCACAGGGCTCCAGCCCTCAGACCAAAGTCACAGGGCACCAGCCCTCAGACCACAATCACAGGGCACCTGCCCTCAGACCAAAGTCACAGGGCACCAGCCCTCAGACCACAGTCACAAGGCACCAGCAATCAGACCACAGTCACAGGGCACCAGCCCTCAGACCACAGTCACAGGGCACCAGCCCTCAGACCAAAGTCACAGGGCACCAGCCCTCAGGCCACAGTCAAAGGGCACCAACCCTCAGACCACAGTCACAGGGCACCAGCCCTCGGACCACAGTCACAGGGCACCAGCCCTCAGACCACAGTCACAGGGCACCAACCCTCAGACCACAGTCACAGGGCACCAACCCTCAGACACACAGTCACAGAGCACGAGCCCTCAGACCACAGTAACAGGGCACCAGCCCTCAGACCACAGTATCAGAGCACGAGCTCTCAGACCACAGTCAAAGGGCACCAGCTCTTAGACCACAGTCACAGGGCACCAGCCCTCGGACCACAGTCACAGGGCACCAGCCCTCAGACCACAGTCACAGGGCACCAACCCTCAGACCACAGTCACAGGGCACCAGCAATCAGACACACAGTCACAGGGCACCAGCCCCCAGACACACAGTCACAGGGCACCAACCCTCAGACACACAGTCACAGGGCACCAGCCCTCAGACCACAGTCACAGGGCACCAGCCCTCAGACCACAGTCACAGGGCACCAACCCTCAGACCACAGTCACAGGGGTTCCAGCCCTCAGACGACAGTCACAGGGCACCAACCCTCAGACACACAGTCACAGGGCACCAACCCTCAGACACACAGTCACAGGGCACCAGCCCTCAGACCACAGTCACAGGGCACCAGCCCTCAGACCACAGTCACAGGGCACCGGCCCTCAGGCCACAGTCACAGGGCACCAACCCTCAGACCACAGTCACAGGGCACCAGCCCTCGGACCACAGTCACAGGGCACCAGCCCTCAGACCACAGTCACCTGGCATCAACCCTCAGACCACAGTCACAGGGCACCAGCCCTCAGACCGCAATCACAGGGCACCAGCCCTCAGACTACAGTCACAGGGCACCAGCCCTCAGACCACAGTCACAGGGCACCAGCCCTCAGACCACAGTCACAGAGCACCAGTCCTCAGACCACAGTCACAGGGCACCAGCCCTCAGACCACAGTCACAGGGCACCAGCCCTCAGACCACAGTCACAGGGCACCAGCCCTCGGACCTTAGTCACAGGGCACCAGCCCTCAGACCACAGTCACAGGGCACCAGCCCTCAGACCACAGTCACAGGGCACCAGCCCTCAGACCACAGTCACAGGGCACCAGCCCTCAGACACACAGTCACAGGGCACCAACCCTCAGACCACAGTCACAGGGCACCAGCCCTCAGAATACAGTCACAGAGCACCAGCCCTCAGACCACAGTCACAGGGCACCAGCCCTCAGACCACAGTCACAGGGCACCAGCCCTCAGACCACAGTCACAGGGCACCAGCTCTCAGAACACAGTCACCTGGCATCAACCCTCAGACACACAGTCACAGGGCACCAACCCTCAGACACACAGTCACAGGGCACCAGCCCTCAGACCACAGTCACAGGGCACCAACCATCAGACCACAGTCACAGGGCACCAGCCCTCAGACCACAGTCACAGGGCACCAACCCTCAGACACCCAGTCACAGGGCACCAACCTTCAGACACACAGTCACAGGGCACCAACCCTCAGACACACAGTCACAAGGCACCAGCCCTCAGACCACAGTCACAGGGCACCAACCCTCAGACCACAGTCACAGGGCACCAACCCTCGGACCACAGTCACAGGGCACCAACCCTCAGACCACAGTCACAGGGCACCAACCCTCAGACCACAGTCACAGGGCACCAACCCTCATACCACAGTCACAGGGCACCAACCCTCAGACCACAGTCACAGGGCACCAGCCCTCAGACCACAGTCACAGGGCACCAGCCCTCAGACCACAGTCACAGGGCACCAACCCTCGCACCACAGTCACAGGGCACCAGCCCTCAGACCGCAAACACAGGGCACCAGCCCTCAGACTACAGTCACAGGGCACCAGCCCTCAGACCACAGTCACAGGGCACCAGCCCTCAGACCACAGTCACAGAGCACCAGTCCTTAGACCACAGTCACAGGGCACCAGCCCTCAGACCACAGTCACAGGGCACCAGCTCTTAGACCACAGTCACAGGGCACCAGCCCTCGGACCACAGTCACAGGGCACCAGCCCTCAGACCACAGTTACAGGGCACCAGCCCTCAGACCACAGTCACAGGGCACCAGCCCTCAGACCACAGTCACAGGGCACCAGCCCTCAGACCACAGTCACCTGGCATCAACCCTCAGACACACAGTCACAGGGCACCAACCCTCAGACACACAGTCACAGGGCACCAGCCCTCAGGCCACAGTCACAAGGCACCAGCAATCAGACCACAGTCACAGGGCACCAGCCCTCAGACCACAGTCACAGGGCACCAACCCTCAGACACACAGTCACAGGGCACCAACCCTCAGACACACAGTCACAGGGCACCAACCCTCAGACACACAGTCACAGGGCACCAGCTCTCAGACCAGTCAAAGGGCACCAGCCCTCCGACCACAGTCACAGGGCACCAACCCTCGGACCACAGTCACAGGGCACCAGCCCTCAGACCACAGTCACAGGGCACCAGCATTCAGACCAAAGTCACAGGGCACCAGCCCTCAGGCCACAATCACAGGGCACCAACCCTCAGACCACAGTCACAGGGCACCAGCCCTCGGACCACAGTCACAGGGCACCAGCCCTCAGACCACAGTCACCTGGCATCAACCCTCAGACCACAGTCACAGGGCACCAACCCTCAGACCGCAATCACAGGGCACCAGCCCTCAGACTACAGTCACAGGGCACCAGCCCTCAGACCACAGTCACAGGGCACCAGCCCTCAGACCACAGTCACAGAGCACCAGTCCATAGACCACAGTCACAGGGCACCAGCCCTTAGACCACAGTCACAGGGCACCAGCCCTCAGACCACAGTCACAGGGCACCAGCCCTCGGACCTTAGTCACAGGGCACCAGCCCTCAGACTACAGTCACAGAGCACCAGCCCTCAGACCACAGTCACAGGGCACCAACCCTCAGACCACAGTCACAGGGCACCAGCCCTCAGACCACAGTCACAGGGCACCAGCCCTCAGACACACAGTCACAGGGCACCAGCCCTCAGACCACAGTTACAGGGCACCTGCCCTCAGACACACAGTCACAGGGCACCAGCCCTCAGACCGCAATCACAGGGCACCAACCCTCAGACCACAGTCACAGGGCACCAGCCCTCAGACCACAGTCACAGGGCACCAGCCCTTAGACCACAGTCACAGGGCACCAACCCTCAGACCACAGTCACAGGGCACCAACCCTCAGACACACAGTCACATGGCACCAACCCTCAGACCACAGTCACAGGGCACTAACCCTCAGACCACAGATACAGGGCACCTGCCCTCAGACACACAGTCACTGGGCACCAGCCCTCAGACACACAGTCACAGGGCACCAGCCCTCAGACCGCAATCACAGGGCACCAACCCTCAGACCACAGTCGCAGGGCACCTGCCCTCAGACCACAGTCGCAGGGCACCAACCCTCAGACACACAGTCACAGGGCACCAACCCTCAGACACACAGTCACAGGGCACCAACCCTCAGACACACAGTCACAAGGCACCAGCCCTCAGACCACAGTCACAGGGCACCAACCCTCAGACACACAGTCACAGGGCACCAACCCTCAGACACACAGTCACAGGGCACCAACCCTCAGACACACAGTCAAAGGGCACCAACCCTCAGACCACAGTCACAAGGCACCAGCCCTCAGACCACAGTCACAGGGCACCAACCCTCAGACCACAGTCACAGGGCACCAACCCTCGGACCACAGTCACAGGGCACCAACCCTCAGACCACAGTCACAGGGCACCAACCCTCAGACCACAGTCACAGGGCACCAACCCTCATACCACAGTCACAGGGCACCAACCCTCAGAAAACAGTCACAGGGCACCAACCCTCAGACCACAGTCACAGGGCACCAGCCCTCAGACCACAGTCACAGGGCACCAACCCTCGCACCACAGTCACAGGGCACCAGCCCTCAGACCACAGTCACAAGGCACCAGCAATCAGACCACAGTCACAGGGCACCAGCCCTCAGACCACAGTCACAGGGCACCAGCCCTCAGACCACAGTCACAAGGCACCAGCAATCAGACCACAGTCACAGGGCACCAGCCCTCAGACCACAGTCACAGGGCACCAGCCCTCAGGCCTTAGTCACAGGGCACCAACCCTCAGACCACAGTCACAGGGCACCAGCCCCCGGGCCACAGTCACAGGGCACCAGCCCTCAGACCACAGTCACCTGGCATCAACCCTCAGACCACAGTCACAGGGCACCAGCCCTCAGACCGCAATCACAGGGCACCAGCCCTCAGACTACAGTCACAGAGCACCAGCCCTCAGACCACAGTCACAGGGCACCAGCCCTCAGACCACAGTCACAGAGCACCAGTCCTCAGACCACAGTCACAGGGCACCAGCCCTCAGACCACAGTCACAGGGCACCAGCCCTCAGAACACAGTCACAGGGCACCAGCCCTCAGACCACAGTCACCTGGCATCAACCCTCAGACCACAGTCACAGGGCACCAGCCCTCAGACCGCAATCACAGGGCACCAGCCCTCAGACTACAGTCACAGGGCACCAGCCCTCAGACCACAGTCACAGGGCACCAGCCCTCAGACCACAGTCACAGAGCACCAGTCCTTAGACCACAGTCACAGGGCACCAGCCCTTAGACCACAGTCACAGGGCACCAGCCCTCAGACCACAGTCACAGGGCACCAGCCCTCAGGCCACAATCACAGGGCACCAACCCTCAGACCACAGTCACAGGGCACCAGCCCTCGGACCACAGTCACAGGGCACCAGCCCTCAGACCAAAGTCACAGGGCACCAGCCCTCAGACCGCAATCACAGGGCACCAGCCCTCAGACCACAGTCACAGGGCACCAGCCCTCGGACCACAGTCACAGGGCACCAGCCCTCAGACCACAGTCACCTGGCATCAACCCTCAGACCACAGTCACAGGGCACCAGCCCTCAGACCGCAATCACAGGGCACCAGCCCTCAGACTACAGTCACAGGGCACCAGCCCTCAGACCACAGTCACAGGGCACCAGCCCTCAGACCACAGTCACAGAGCACCAGTCCTTAGACCACAGTCACAGGGCACCAGCCCTTAGACCACAGTCACAGGGCACCAGCCCTCAGACCACAGTCACAGGGCACCAGCCCTCGGACCTTAGTCACAGAGCACCAGCCCTCAGACTACAGTCACAGAGCACCAGCCCTCAGACCACAGTCACAAGGCACCAACCCTCAGACCACAGTCACAGGGCACCAGCCCTCAGACCACAGTCACAGGGCACCAGCCCTCAGACACACAGTCACAGGGCACCAGCCCTCAGACCACAGTTACAGGGCACCTGCCCTCAGACACACAGTCACAGGGCACCAGCCCTCAGACCGCAATCACAGGGCACCAACCCTCAGACCACAGTCAAAGGGCACCAGCCCTCAGACCACAGTCACAGGGCACCAGCCCTTAGACCACAGTCACAGGGCACCAACCCTCAGACCACAGTCACAGGGCACCAACCCTCAGACACACAGTCACAGGGCACCAACCCTCAGACCACAGTCACAGGGCACCAACCCTCAGACCACAGTTACAGGGCACCTGCCCTCAGACACACAGTCACAGGGCACCAGCCCTCAGACCGCAATCACATGGCACCAACCCTCAGACCACAGTCACAGGGCACCTGCCCTCAGACCACAGTCGCAGGGCACCAACCCTCAGACACACAGTCACAGGGCACCAACCCTCAGACACCCAGTCACAGGGCACCAACCCTCAGACACACAGTCACAGGGCACCAACCCTCAGACCACAGTCACAAGGCACCAGCCCTCAGACCACAGTCACAGGGCACCAACCCTCGGACCACAGTCACAGGGCACCAACCCTCAGACCACAGTCACAGGGCACCAACCCTCGGACCACAGTCACAGGGCACCAACCCTCAGACCACAGTCACAGGGCACCAACCCTCAGACCACAGTCACAGGGCACCAACCCTCAGACCACAGTCACAAGGCACCAACCCTCAGACACACAGTCACAGGGCACCAGCCCTCAGACCACAGTCACAGGGCACCAACCCTCAGACACACAGTCACAGGGCACCTGCCCTCAGACCACAGTCACAGGGCACCAACCCTCAGACCACAGTCACAGGGCACCAACCCTCAGACCACAGTCACAGGGCACCAGCCCTCAGACCACAGTCACAGGGCACCAACCCTCGCACCACAGTCACAGGGCACCAGCCCTCAGACCACAGTCACAAGGCACCAGCAATCAGACCACAGTCACAGGGTACCAGCCCTCAGACCACAGTCACAGGGCACCAGCCCTCAGACCACAGTCACAAGGCACCAGCAATCAGACCACAGTCACAGGGCACCAGCCCTCAGACCACAGTCACAGGGCACCAGCCCTCAGGCCACAGTCACAGGGCACCAACCCTCAGACCACAGTCATAGGGCACCAGCCCTCGGGCCACAGTCACAGGGCACCAGCCCTCCGACCACAGTCACCTGGCATCAACCCTCAGACCACAGTCACAGGGCACCAGCCCTCAGACCGCAATCACAGGGCACCAGCCCTCAGACTACAGTCACAGAGCACCAGCCCTCAGACCACAGTCACAGGGCACCAGCCCTCAGACCACAGTCACAGAGCACCAGTCCTCAGACCACAGTCACAGGGCACCAGCCCTCAGACCACAGTCACAGGGCACCAGCCCTCAGACCACAGTCACAGGGCACCAGCCCTCGGACCTTAGTCACAATGCACCAGCCCTCAGACTACAGTCACAGAGCACCAGCCCTCAGACCACAGTCACAGGGCACCAAACCTCAGACCACAGTCACAGGGCACCAGCCCTCAGACCACAGTCACAGGGCACCAGCCCTCAGACCACAGTCACAGGGCACCAACCCTCAGACACACAGTCACAGGGCACCAGCCCTCGGACCTTAGTCACAGGGCACCAGCCCTCAGACTACAGTCACAGAGCACCAGCCCTCAGACCACAGTCACAGGGCACCAAACCTCAGACCACAGTCACAGGGCACCAGCCCTCAGACCACAGTCACAGGGCACCAGCCCTCAGACCACAGTCACAGGGCACCAACCCTCAGACACACAGTAACAGGGCACCAACCCTCAGACCACAGTCACAGGGCACCAACCCTCAGACCACAGTCACAGGGCACCAACCCTCAGACCACAGTCACAGGGCACCAACCCTCAGACACACAGTCACAGGGCACCAACCCTCAGACCACAGTCACAGGGCACCAGCCCTCAGACCACAGTCACAGGGCACCAGCCCTCAGACCACAGTCACAGGGCACCAGCCCTCGGACCTTAGTCACAGGGCACCAGCCCTCAGACTACAGTCACAAGGCACCAGCAATCAGACCACAGTCACAGGGTACCAGCCCTCAGACCACAGTCACAGGGCACCAGCCCTCAGACCACAGTCACAAGGCACCAGCAATCAGACCACAGTCACAGGGCACCAGCCCTCAGACCACAGTCACAGGGCACCAGCCCTCAGGCCACAGTCACAGGGCACCAACCCTCAGACCACAGTCATAGGGCACCAGCCCTCGGGCCACAGTCACAGGGCACCAGCCCTCAGACCACAGTCACCTGGCATCAACCCTCAGACCACAGTCACAGGGCACCAGCCCTCAGACCGCAATCACAGGGCACCAGCCCTCAGACTACAGTCACAGAGCACCAGCCCTCAGACCACAGTCACAGGGCACCAGCCCTCAGACCACAGTCACAGAGCACCAGTCCTCAGACCACAGTCACAGGGCACCAGCCCTCAGACCACAGTCACAGGGCACCAGCCCTCAGACCACAGTCACAGGGCACCAGCCCTCGGACCTTAGTCACAATGCACCAGCCCTCAGACTACAGTCACAGAGCACCAGCCCTCAGACCACAGTCACAGGGCACCAAACCTCAGACCACAGTCACAGGGCACCAGCCCTCAGACCACAGTCACAGGGCACCAGCCCTCAGACCACAGTCACAGGGCACCAACCCTCAGACACACAGTCACAGGGCACCAGCCCTCGGACCTTAGTCACAGGGCACCAGCCCTCAGACTACAGTCACAGAGCACCAGCCCTCAGACCACAGTCACAGGGCACCAAACCTCAGACCACAGTCACAGGGCACCAGCCCTCAGACCACAGTCACAGGGCACCAGCCCTCAGACCACAGTCACAGGGCACCAACCCTCAGACACACAGTAACAGGGCACCAACCCTCAGACCACAGTCACAGGGCACCAACCCTCAGACCACAGTCACAGGGCACCAACCCTCAGACCACAGTCACAGGGCACCAACCCTCAGACACACAGTCACAGGGCACCAACCCTCAGACCACAGTCACAGGGCACCAGCCCTCAGACCACAGTCACAGGGCACCAGCCCTCAGACCACAGTCACAGGGCACCAGCCCTCGGACCTTAGTCACAGGGCACCAGCCCTCAGACTACAGTCACAGAGCACCAGCCCTCAGACCACAGTCACAGGGCACCAACCCTCAGACCACAGTCACAGGGCACCAGCCCTCAGACCACAGTCACAGGGCACCAGCCCTCAGACACACAGTCACAGGGCACCAGCCCTCAGACCACAGTTACAGGGCACCTGCCCTCAGACACACAGTCACAGGGCACCAGCCCTCAGACCGCAATCACAGGGCACCAACCCTCAGACCACAGTCACAGGGCACCAGCCCTCAGACCACAGTCACAGGGCACCAGCCCTTAGACCACAGTCACAGGGCACCAACCCTCAGACCACAGTCACAGGGCACCAACCCTCAGACACACAGTCACATGGCACCAACCCTCAGACCACAGTCACAGGGCACCAACCCTCAGACCACAGATACAGGGCACCTGCCCTCAGACACACAGTCACTGGGCACCAGCCCTCAGACACACAGTCACAGGGCACCAGCCCTCAGACCGCAATCACAGGGCACCAACCCTCAGACCACAGTCGCAGGGCACCTGCCCTCAGACCACAGTCGCAGGGCACCAACCCTCAGACACACAGTCACATGGCACCAACCCTCAGACACACAGTCACAGGGCACCAACCCTCAGACACACAGTCACAGGGCACCAACTCTCAGACCACAGTCACAAGGCACCAGCCCTCAGACCACAGTCACAGGGCACCAACCCTCAGACCACAGTCACAGGGCACCAACCCTCGGACCACAGTCACAGGGCACCAACCCTCAGACCACAGTCACAGGGCACCAACCCTCAGACCACAGTCACAGGGCACCAACCCTCATACCACAGTCACAGGGCACCAACCCTCAGACCACAGTCACAGGGCACCAACCCTCAGACCACAGTCACAGGGCACCAGCCCTCAGACCACAGTCACAAGGCACCAGCAATCAGACCACAGTCACAGGGCACCAGCCCTCAGACCACAGTCACAGGGCACCAGCCCTCAGACCACAGTCACAAGGCACCAGCAATCAGACCACAGTCACAGGGCACCAGCCCTCAGACCACAGTCACAGGGCACCAGCCCTCAGGCCTTAGTCACAGGGCACCAACCCTCAGACCACAGTCACAGGGCACCAGCCCCCGGGCCACAGTCACAGGGCACCAGCCCTCAGACCACAGTCACCTGGCATCAACCCTCAGACCACAGTCACAGGGCACCAGCCCTCAGACCGCAATCACAGGGCACCAGCCCTCAGACTACAGTCACAGAGCACCAGCCCTCAGACCACAGTCACAGGGCACCAGCCCTCAGACCACAGTCACAGAGCACCAGTCCTCAGACCACAGTCACAGGGCACCAGCCCTCAGACCACAGTCACAGGGCACCAGCCCTCAGAACACAGTCACAGGGCACCAGCCCTCAGACCACAGTCACCTGGCATCAACCCTCAGACCACAGTCACAGGGCACCAGCCCTCAGACCGCAATCACAGGGCACCAGCCCTCAGACTACAGTCACAGGGCACCAGCCCTCAGACCACAGTCACAGGGCACCAGCCCTCAGACCACAGTCACAGAGCACCAGTCCTTAGACCACAGTCACAGGGCACCAGCCCTTAGACCACAGTCACAGGGCACCAGCCCTCAGACCACAGTCACAGGGCACCAGCCCTCAGGCCACAATCACAGGGCACCAACCCTCAGACCACAGTCACAGGGCACCAGCCCTCGGACCACAGTCACAGGGCACCAGCCCTCAGACCAAAGTCACAGGGCACCAGCCCTCAGACCGCAATCACAGGGCACCAGCCCTCAGACCACAGTCACAGGGCACCAGCCCTCGGACCACAGTCACAGGGCACCAGCCCTCAGACCACAGTCACCTGGCATCAACCCTCAGACCACAGTCACAGGGCACCAGCCCTCAGACCGCAATCACAGGGCACCAGCCCTCAGACTACAGTCACAGGGCACCAGCCCTCAGACCACAGTCACAGGGCACCAGCCCTCAGACCACAGTCACAGAGCACCAGTCCTTAGACCACAGTCACAGGGCACCAGCCCTTAGACCACAGTCACAGGGCACCAGCCCTCAGACCACAGTCACAGGGCACCAGCCCTCGGACCTTAGTCACAGGGCACCAGCCCTCAGACTACAGTCACAGAGCACCAGCCCTCAGACCACAGTCACAAGGCACCAACCCTCAGACCACAGTCACAGGGCACCAGCCCTCAGACCACAGTCACAGGGCACCAGCCCTCAGACCACAGTTACAGGGCACCTGCCCTCAGACACACAGTCACAGGGCACCAGCCCTCAGACCGCAATCACAGGGCACCAACCCTCAGACCACAGTCAAAGGGCACCAGCCCTCAGACCACAGTCACAGGGCACCAGCCCTTAGACCACAGTCACAGGGCACCAACCCTCAGACCACAGTCACAGGGCACCAACCCTCAGACACACAGTCACAGGGCACCAACCCTCAGACCACAGTCACAGGGCACCAACCCTCAGACCACAGTTACAGGGCACCTGCCCTCAGACACACAGTCACAGGGCACCAGCCCTCAGACCGCAATCACATGGCACCAACCCTCAGACCACAGTCACAGGGCACCTGCCCTCAGACCACAGTCGCAGGGCACCAACCCTCAGACACACAGTCACAGGGCACCAACCCTCAGACACCCAGTCACAGGGCACCAACCCTCAGACACACAGTCACAGGGCACCAACCCTCAGACCACAGTCACAAGGCACCAGCCCTCAGACCACAGTCACAGGGCACCAACCCTCGGACCACAGTCACAGGGCACCAACCCTCAGACCACAGTCACAGGGCACCAACCCTCGGACCACAGTCACAGGGCACCAACCCTCAGACCACAGTCACAGGGCACCAACCCTCAGACCACAGTCACAGGGCACCAACCCTCAGACCACAGTCACAAGGCACCAACCCTCAGACACACAGTCACAGGGCACCAGCCCTCAGACCACAGTCACAGGGCACCAACCCTCAGACACACAGTCACAGGGCACCTGCCCTCAGACCACAGTCACAGGGCACCAACCCTCAGACCACAGTCACAGGGCATCAACCCTCAGACCACAGTCACAGGGCACCAGCCCTCAGACCACAGTCACAGGGCACCAACCCTCGCACCACAGTCACAGGGCACCAGCCCTCAGACCACAGTCAGAAGGCACCAGCAATCAGACCACAGTCACAGGGCACCAGCCCTCAGACCACAGTCACAGGGCACCAGCCCTCAGACCACAGTCACAAGGCACCAGCAATCAGACCACAGTCACAGGGCACCAGCCCTCAGACCACAGTCACAGGGCACCAGCCCTCAGGCCACAGTCACAGGGCACCAACCCTCAGACCACAGTCATAGGGCACCAGCCCTCGGGCCACAGTCACAGGGCACCAGCCCTCAGACCACAGTCACCTGGCATCAACCCTCAGACCACAGTCACAGGGCACCAGCCCTCAGACCGCAATCACAGGGCACCAGCCCTCAGACTACAGTCACAGAGCACCAGCCCTCAGACCACAGTCACAGGGCACCAGCCCTCAGACCACAGTCACAGAGCACCAGTCCTCAGACCACAGTCACAGGGCACCAGCCCTCAGACCACAGTCACAGGGCACCAGCCCTCAGACCACAGTCACAGGGCACCAGCCCTCGGACCTTAGTCACAATGCACCAGCCCTCAGACTACAGTCACAGAGCACCAGCCCTCAGACCACAAGTCACAGGGCACCAAACCTCAGACCACAGTCACAGGGCACCAGCCCTCAGACCACAGTCACAGGGCACCAGCCCTCAGACCACAGTCACAGGGCACCAACCCTCAGACACACAGTCACAGGGCACCAGCCCTCGGACCTTAGTCACAGGGCACCAGCCCTCAGACTACAGTCACAGAGCACCAGCCCTCAGACCACAGTCACAGGGCACCAAACCTCAGACCACAGTCACAGGGCACCAGCCCTCAGACCACAGTCACAGGGCACCAGCCCTCAGACCACAGTCACAGGGCACCAACCCTCAGACACACAGTAACAGGGCACCAACCCTCAGACCACAGTCACAGGGCACCAACCCTCAGACCACAGTCACAGGGCACCAACCCTCAGACCACAGTCACAGGGCACCAACCCTCAGACACACAGTCACAGGGCACCAACCCTCAGACCACAGTCACAGGGCACCAGCCCTCAGACCACAGTCACAGGGCACCAGCCCTCAGACCACAGACACAGGGCACCAACCCTCAGCCCACAGTCACAGGGCACCAACCCTCAGACACACAGTCACAGGGCACCAACCCTCAGACCACAGTCACAGGGGCACCAGCCCTCAGACCACAGTCACAGGGCACCAACCCATAGACCACAGTCACAGGGGCACCATCCCTCAGACCACAGTCATAGGGGCACCAGCCCTCAGACCACAGTCACAGGGCACCAACCCTCAGACACACAGTCACAGGGCACCAACCCTCAGACACACAGTCACAGGGCACCAACCCTCAGACCACAGTCACAGGGCACCAACCCTCAGACCACAGTCACAGGGCACCAACCCTCAGACCACAGTCACAGGGCACCAACCCTCAGACACACAGTCACAGGGCACCAGCCCTCAGACCACAGTTACAGGGCACCTGCCCTCAGGCCACAGTCACAGGGCACCAACCATCGGACCACAGTCACAAGGCACCAGCCCTCAGACCACAGTCACAAGGCACCAGCAATCAGACCACAGTCACAGGGCACCAGCCCTCAGACCACAGTCACAGGGCACCAGCCCTCAGGCCACAGTCACAGGGCACCAACCCTCAGACCACAGTCACAGGGCACCAGCCCTCGGACCACAGTCACAGGGCACCAGCCCTCAGACCACAGTCACCTGGCATCAACCCTCAGACCACAGTCACAGGGCACCAGCCCTCAGACCGCAATCACAGGGCACCAGCCCTCAGTCTACAGTCACAGAGCACCAGCCCTCAGACCACAGTCACAGGGCACCAGCCCTCAGACCACAGTCACAGAGCACCAGTCCTCAGACCACAGTCACAGGGCACCAGCCCTCAGACCACAGTCACAGGGCACCAGCCCTCAGAACACAGTCACAGGGCACCAACCCTCAGACACACAGTCACAGGGCACCAGCCCTCAGACTACAGTCACAGAGCACCAGCCCTCAGACCACAGTCACAGGGCACCAACCATCAGACCACAGTCACAGGGCACCAGCCCTCAGACCACAGTCACAGGGCACCAACCCTCAGACCACAGTCACAGGGCACCAGCCCTCAGACTACAGTCACAGAGCACCAGCCCTCAGACCACAGTCACAGGGCACCAGCCCTCAGACCACAGTCACAGGGCACCAGCCCTCAGACCACAGTCACAGGGCACCAGCCCTCAGAACACAGTCACCTGGCATCAACCCTCAGACACACAGTCACAGGGCACCAACCCTCAGACACACAGTCACAGGGCACCAGCCCTCAGACGACAGTCACAGGGCACCAACCATCAGACCACAGTCACAGGGCACCAGCGCTCAGACCACAGTCACAGGGCACCAACCCTCAGACACACAGTCACAGGGCACCAACCCTCAGACACACAGTCACAGGGCACCAACCCTCAGACACACAGTCACAGGGCACCAGCCCTCAGACCAGTCAAAGGGCACCAGCCCTCAGACCACAGTCACAGGGCACCAACCCTCGGACCACAGTCACAGGGCACCAGCCCTCAGACCACAGTCACAGGGCACCAGCCCTCAGACCAAAGTCACAGGGCACCAGCCCTCAGGCCACAATCACAGGGCACCAACCCTCAGACCACAGTCACAGGGCACCAGCCCTCGGACCACAGTCACAGGGCACCAGCCCTCAGACCACAGTCACCTGGCATCAACTCTCAGACCACAGTCACAGGGCACCAGCCCTCAGACCGCAATCACAGGGCACCAGCCCTCAGACTACAGTCACAGGGCACCAGCCCTCAGACCACAGTCACAGGGCACCAGCCCTCAGACCACAGTCACAGAGCACCAGTCCTTAGACCACAAACACAGGGCACCAGCCCTCAGACCACAGTCACAGGGCACCAGCCCTCAGACCACAGTCACAGGGCACCAGCCCTCGGACCTTAGTCACAGGGCACCAGCCCTCAGACCACAGTTACAGGGCACCAGCCCTCAGACCACAGTCACAGGGCACCAGCCCTCAGACCACAGTCACAGGGCACCAGCCCTCAGACCACAGTCACAGGGCACCAGCCCTCAGACCACAGTCACAGGGCACCAGCCCTCAGACCACAGTCACCTGGCATCAACCCTCAGACACACAGTCACAGGGCACCAACCCTCAGACACACAGTCACAGGGCACCAGCCCTCAGGCCACAGTCACAAGGCACCAGCAATCAGACCACAGTCACAGGGCACCAGCCCTCAGACCACAGTCACAGGGCACCAGCCCTCAGACCACAGTCACCTGGCATCAACCCTCAGACACACAGTCACAGGGCACCAACCCTCAGACACACAGTCACAGGGCACCAACCCTCAGACACACAGTCACAGGGCACCAACCCTCAGACACACAGTCACAGGGCACCAGCCCTCAGACCAGTCAAAGGGCACCAGCCCTCAGACCACAGTCACAGGGCACCAACCCTCGGACCACAGTCACAGGGCACCAGCCCTCAGACCACAGTCACAGGGCACCAGCCCTCAGACAAAAGTCACAGGGCACCAGCCCTCAGGCCACAATCACAGGGCACCAACCCTCAGACCACAGTCACAGGGCACCAGCCCTCGGACCACAGTCACAGGGCACCAGCCCTCAGACCACAGTCACCTGGCATCAACCCTCAGACCACAGTCACAGGGCACCAGCCCTCAGACCGCAATCACAGGGCACCAGCCCTCAGACTACAGTCACAGGGCACCAGCCCTCAGACCACAGTCACAGGGCACCAGCCCTCAGACCACAGTCACAGAGCACCAGTCCTTAGACCACAGTTACAGGGCACCAGCCCTTAGACCTCAGTTACAGGGCACCAGCCCTCAGACCACAGTCACAGGGCACCAGCCTTCGGACCTTAGTCACAGGGCACCAGCCCTCAGACTACAGTCACAGAGCATCAGCCCTCAGACCACGGTCACAGGGCACCAACCCTCAGACCACAGTCACAGGGCACCAGCCCTCAGACCACAGTCACAGGGCACCAGCCCTCACACACACAGTCACAGGGCACCAGCCCTCAGACCACAGTTACAGGGCACCTGCCCTCAGACACACAGTCACAGGGCACCAGCCCTCAGACCGCAATCACAGGGCACCAACCCTCAGACCACAGTCACAGGGCACCAGCCCTCAGACCACAGTCACAGGGCACCAGCCCTTAGACCACAGTCACAGGGCACCAACCCTCAGACCACAGTCACAGGGCACCAACCCTCAGACACACAGTCACAGGGCACCAACCCTCAGACCACAGTCACAGGGCACCAACCCTCAGACCACAGTTACAGGGCACCTGCCCTCAGACACACAGTCACAGGGCACCAGCCCTCAGACCGCAATCACAGGGCACCAACCCTCAGACCACAGTCACAGGGCACCTGCCCTCAGACCACAGTCGCAGGGCACCAACCCTCAGACACACAGTCACAGGGCACCAACCCTCAGACACACAGTCACAGGGCACCAACCCTCAGACACACAGTCACAGGGCACCAACCCTCAGACCACAGTCACAAGGCACTAGCCCTCAGACCACAGTCACAGGGCACCAACCCTCGGACCACAGTCACAGGGCACCAACCCTCAGACCACAGTCACAGGGCACCAACCCTCGGACCACAGTCACAGGGCACCAACCCTCAGACCACAGTCACAGGGCACCAATCCTCAGACCACAGTCACAGGGCACCAACCCTCAGACCACAGTCACAAGGCACCAGCCCTCAGACCACAGTCACAGGGCACCAACCCTCAGACACACAGTCACAGGGCACCAGCCCTCAGACCACAGTCACAGGGCACCAACCCTCAGACCACAGTCACAGGGCACCAACCCTCAGACCACAGTCACAGGGCACCAGCCCTCAGACCACAGTCACAGGGCACCAACCCTCGCACCACAGTCACAAGGCACCAGCAATCAGACCACAGTCACAGGGCACCAGCCCTCAGGCCACAGTCACAGGGCACCAACCCTCAGACCACAGTCACAGGGCACCAGCCCTCGGGCCACAGTCACAGGGCACCAGCCCTCAGACCACAGTCACCTGGCATCAACCCTCAGACCACAGTCACAGGGCACCAGCCCTCAGACCGCAATCACAGGGCACCAGCCCTCAGACTACAGTCACAGAGCACCAGCCCTCAGACCACAGTCACAGGGCACCAGCCCTCAGACCACAGTCACAGAGCACCAGTCCTCAAACCACAGTCACAGGGCACCAGCCCTCAGACCACAGTCACAGGGCACCAGCCCTCAGACCACAGTCACAGGGCACCAGCCCTTAGACCACAGTCACAGGGCACCAACCCTCAGACCACAGTCACAGGGCACCAACCCTCAGACACACAGTCACAGGGCACCAACCCTCAGACCACAGTCACAGGGCACCAACCCTCAGACCACAGTTACAGGGCACCTGCCCTCAGACACACAGTCACAGGGCACCAGCCCTCAGACCGCAATCACAGGGCACCAACCCTCGCATCACAGTCACAAGGCACCAGCAATCAGACCACAGTCACAGGGCACCAGCCCTCAGGCCACAGTCACAGGGCACCAACCCTCAGACCACAGTCACAGGGCACCAGCCCTCGGGCCACAGTCACAGGGCACCAGCCCTCAGACCACAGTCACCTGGCATCAACCCTCAGACCACAGTCACAGGGCACCAGCCCTCAGACCGCAATCACAGGGCACCAGCCCTCAGACTACAGTCACAGAGCACCAGCCCTCAGACCACAGTCACAGGGCACCAGCCCTCAGACCACAGTCACAGAGCACCAGTCCTCAAACCACAGTCACAGGGCACCAGCCCTCAGACCACAGTCACAGGGCACCAGCCCTCAGACCACAGTCACAGGGCACCAGCCCTTAGACCACAGTCACAGGGCACCAACCCTCAGACCACAGTCACAGGGCACCAACCCTCAGACACACAGTCACAGGGCACCAACCCTCAGACCACAGTCACAGGGCACCAACCCTCAGGCCACAGTTACAGGGCACCTGCCCTCAGACACACAGTCACAGGGCACCAGCCCTCAGACCGCAATCACAGGGCACCAACCCTCAGACCACAGTCACAGGGCACCTGCCCTCAGACCACAGTCGCAGGGCACCAACCCTCAGACACACAGTCACAGGGCACCAACCCTCAGACACACAGTCACAGGGCACCAACCCTCAGACACACAGTCACAGGGCACCAACCCTCAGACCACAGTCACAAGGCACCAGCCCTCAGACCACAGTCACAGGGCACCAACCCTCGGACCACAGTCACAGGGCACCAACCCTCAGACCACAGTCACAGGGCACCAACCCTCGGACCACAGTCACAGGGCACCAACCCTCAGACCACAGTCACAGGGCACCAACCCTCAGACCACAGTCACAGGGCACCAACCCTCAGACCACAGTCACAAGGCACCAGCCCTCAGACCACAGTCACAGGGCACCAACCCTCAGACACACAGTCACAGGGCACCAGCCCTCAGACCACAGTCACAGGGCACCAACCCTCAGACCACAGTCACAGGGCACCAACCCTCAGACCACAGTCACAGGGCACCAGCCCTCAGACCACAGTCACAGGGCACCAACCCTCGCACCACAGTCACAGGGCACCAGCAATCAGACCACAGTCACAGGGCACCAGCCCTCAGACCACAGTCACAGGGCACCAGCCCTCAGACCACAGTCACAAGGCACCAGCAATCAGACCACAGTCACAGGGCACCAGCCCTCAGACCACAGTCACAGGGCACCAGCCCTCAGGCCGCAGTCACAGGGCACCAACCCTCAGACCACAGTCACAGGGCACCAGCCCTCGGGCCACAGTCACAGGGCACCAGCCCTCAGACCACAGTCACCTGGCATCAACCCTCAGACCACAGTCACAGGGCACCAGCCCTCAGACCGCAATCACAGGGCACCAGCCCTCAGACTACAGTCACAGAGCACCAGCCCTCAGACCACAGTCACAGGGCACCAGCCCTCAGACCACAGTCACAGAGCACCAGTCCTCAAACCACAGTCACAGGGCACCAGCCCTCAGACCACAGTCACAGGGCACCAGCCCTCAGACCACAGTCACAGGGCACCAGCCCTCGGACCTTAGTCAGAGGTCACCAGCCCTCAGACTACAGTCACAGAGCACGAGCCCTCAGATCACAGTCACAGGGCACCAAACCTCAGACCACAGTCACAGGGCACCAACCCTCAGACCACAGTCACAGGGCACCAGCCCTCAGACCACAGTCACAGGGCACCAACCCTCAGACACACAGTCACAGGGCACCAACCCTCAGACCACAGTCACAGGGCACCAACCCTCAGACCACAGTCACAGGGCACCAACCCTCAGACACACAGTCACAGGGCACCAACCCTCACACCACAGTCACAGGGCACCAGCCCTCAGACCACAGTCACAGGGCACCAACCCTCAGACACACAGTCACAGGGCACCAACCCTCAGACACACAGTCACAGGGCACCAACCCTCAGACACACAGTCACAGGGCACCAGCCCTCAGACCAGTCAAAGGGCACCAGCCCTCAGGCCACAGTCACAAGGCACCAGCCCTCAGACCACAGTCATTGGGCACCAACCCTCGGACCACAGTCACAGGGCACCAACCCTCAGACACACAGTCACAGGGCACCAACCCTCAGACACAGTCACAGGGCACCAACCCTCAGACCACAGTCACAGGGCACCAACCCTCAGACACACAGTCACAGGGCACCAACTCTCAGACACACAGTCACAGGGCACCAGCCCTCAGGCCACAGTCACAAGGCACCAGCAATCAGACCACAGTCACAGGGCACCAGCCCTCTGACCACAGTCACAGGGCACCAACCCTCAGACACACAGTCACAGGGCACCAACCCTCAGACACACAGTCACAGGGCACCAACCCTCAGACACACAGTCACAGGGCACCAGCCCTCAGACCAGTCAAAGGGCACCAGCCCTCAGACCACAGTCACAAGGCACCAGCCCTCAGACCACAGTCATAGGGCACCAACCCTCGGACCACAGTCACAGGGCACCAGCCCTCAGACCACAGTCACAGGGCACCAGCCCTCAGACCAAAGTCACAGGGCACCAGCCCTCAGACCACAGTCACAGGGCACCAGCCCTCAGACCAAAGTCACAGGGCACCAGCCCTCAGACCACAGTCACAAGCACCAGCAATCAGACCACAGTCACAGGGCACCAGCCCTCAGACCACAGTCACAGGGCACCAGCCCTCAGACCAAAGTCACAGGGCACCAGCCCTCAGGCCACAGTCACAGGGCACCAACCCTCAGACCACAGTCACAGGGCACCAGCCCTCGGACCACAGTCACAGGGCACCAGCCCTCAGACCACAGTCACAGAGCACCAGCCCTCAGACCAAAGTCACAGGGCACCAGCCCTCAGGCCACAGTCACAGGGCACCAACCCTCAGACCACAGTCACAGGGCACCAACCCTCGGACCACAGTCACAGGGCACCAGCCCTCAGACCACAGTCACCTGGCATCAACCCTCAGACCACAGTCACAGGGCACCAGCCCTCAGACCGCAATCACAGGGCACCAGCCCTCAGACTACATTCACAGAGCACCATCCCTCAGACCACAGTCACAGGGCACCAGCCCTCAGACCACAGTCACAGGGCACCAGCCTTCAGACCACAGTCACAGGGCACCAGCCCTCAGACCACAGTCACAGGGCACCAGCCCTCAGACCACAGTCACAGGGCACCAGCCCTCAGACCACAGTCACAGGGCACCAACCCTCAGACCACAGTCACAGGGCACCAGCCCTCAGACCACAGTCACAGGGCACCAGCCCTCAGACCACAGTCACAGGGCACCAACCCTCAGACCACAGTCACAGGGCACCTACCTTCAGACCACAGTCACAGGGCACCTGCCCTCAGACACACAGTCACAGGGCACCAACCCTCAGACCACAGTCACTGGGCACCAACCCTCAGACACACAGTCACAGGGCACCAGCCCTCAGACACACAGTCACAGGGCACCAACCCTCAGACCACAGTCACAGGGCACCAACCCTCAGACACACAGACACAGAGCACCAGCCCTCAGACCACAGTCACAGGGCACCAACCCTCAGACCACAGTCACAGAGCACCAGCCCTCTGACCACAGTCACAGGGCACCAGTCCTCAGACCACAGTCACAGGGCACCAGCCCTCAGACAACAGTCACAGGGCACCAGCCCTCAGATCACAGTCACAGGGTACCAGCCCTCAGACCACAGTCACAGGGCATCAGTCCTCAGACCACAGTCACAGGGCACCAACCCTCAGACCACAGTCACAGGGCACCAACTCTCAGACCACAGTCACAGGGCACCAGCCCTCAGACTACAGTCACAGGGCACCACCCCTCAGACCACAGTCACAGGGCACCAACCCTCAGACCACAGTAACAGGGCACCAGCCCTCAGACCACAGTCACAGGGCACCAGCCCTCAGACACACAGTCACAGGGCACCAGCCCTCAGACCACAGTCTCAGGACACCAACCCTCAGACACACAGTCACAGGGCACCAGCCCTCAGACCACAGTCATAGGGCACCAACCCTCAGACCACAGAAACAGAGCACCAGCCCTCAGACCACAGTCACAGGGCACCAACCCTCAGACCACAGTCACAGAGCACCAGCCCTCAGACCACAGTCACAGGGCACCTGCCCTCAGACACACAGTCACAGGGCACCAACCCTCAGACCACAGTCACAGGGCACCAACCCTCAGACCACAGTCACCGGGCACCAGCCCTCAGACACACAGTCACAGGGCACCAACCCTCAGACCACAGTCACAGGGCACCAGCCATCAGACCACAGACACAGGGCACCAGCCCTCAGACCACAGTCACAGAGCACCAGCCCTCAGACCACAGTCACAGGGCACCTGCCCTCAGACACACAGTCACAGGGCACCAACCCTCAGACCACAGTCACAGGGCACCAACCCTCAGACCACAGTCACAGGGCACCAGCCCTCAGGCCACAGTCACAGGGCACCAGCCCTCAGACCACAGTCACACGGCACCAACCCTCAGACAAAAGTCACAGGGCACCAGCCCCCAGACCACAGTCACAGGGCACCAACCCCCAAGACACACAGTCACAGGGCACCAACCCCCAAGACACACAGTCACAGGGCACCAACCCCCAAGACACACAGTCACAGGGCACCAACCCCCAAGACACACAGTCACAGGGCACCAACCCCCAAGACACACAGACACAGGCCACCAACCCCCAAGACACACAGTCACAGGGCACCAGCCCTCAGACCACAGTCACAGGGCACCAGCCCTCAGACCACAGTCACAGGGCACCAGCCCTCAGACACACAGTCACAGGGCACCAACCCCCAAGACACACAGTCACAGGGCCCCAACCCCCAAGACACACAGTCACAGGGCACCAACCCCCATGACACACAGTCACAGGGCACCAACCCTCAGACACACAGTCACAGGGCACCAACACTCAGACACAGTCACAGGGCACCAACCCTCAGACCACAGTCACAGGGCACCAACCCTCAGACACACAGTCACAGGGCACCAACTCTCAGACACACAGTCACAGGGCACCAGCCCTCAGGCCACAGTCACAAGGCACCAGCAATCAGACCACAGTCACAGGGCACCAGCCCTCTGACCACAGTCACAGGGCACCAACCCTCAGACACACAGTCACAGGGCACCAACCCTCAGACACACAGTCACAGGGCACCAACCCTCAGACACACAGTCACAGGGCACCAGCCCTCAGACCAGTCAAAGGGCACCAGCCCTCAGACCACAGTCACAAGGCACCAGCCCTCAGACCACAGTCATAGGGCACCAACCCTCGGACCACAGTCACAGGGCACCAGCCCTCAGACCACAGTCACAGGGCACCAGCCCTCAGACCAAAGTCACAGGGCACCAGCCCTCAGACCACAGTCACAGGGCACCAGCCCTCAGACCAAAGTCACAGGGCACCAGCCCTCAGACCACAGTCACAAGCACCAGCAATCAGACCACAGTCACAGGGCACCAGCCCTCAGACCACAGTCACAGGGCACCAGCCCTCAGACCAAAGTCACAGGGCACCAGCCCTCAGGCCACAGTCACAGGGCACCAACCCTCAGACCACAGTCACAGGGCACCAGCCCTCGGACCACAGTCACAGGGCACCAGCCCTCAGACCACAGTCACAGAGCACCAGCCCTCAGACCAAAGTCACAGGGCACCAGCCCTCAGGCCACAGTCACAGGGCACCAACCCTCAGACCACAGTCACAGGGCACCAACCTTCGGACCACAGTCACAGGGCACCAGCCCTCAGACCACAGTCACCTGGCATCAACCCTCAGACCACAGTCACAGGGCACCAGCCCTCAGACCGCAATCACAGGGCACCAGCCCTCAGACTACATTCACAGAGCACCATCCCTCAGACCACAGTCACAGGGCACCAGCCTTCAGACCACAGTCACAGGGCACCAGCCCTCAGACCACAGTCACAGGGCACCAGCCCTCAGACCATAGTCACAGGGCACCAGCCTTCAGACCACAGTCACAGGGCACCAGCCCTCAGACCACAGTCACAGGGCACCAACCCTCAGACCACAGTCACAGGGCACCAGCCCTCAGACCACAGTCACAGGGCACCAGCCCTCAGACCACAGTCACAGGGCACCAACCCTCAGACCACAGTCACAGGGCACCTACCCTCAGACCACAGTCACAGGTCACCTGCCCTCAGACACACAGTCACAGGGCACCAACCCTCAGACCACAGTCACTGGGCACCAACCCTCAGACACACAGTCACAGGGCACCAGCCCTCAGACACACAGTCACAGGGCACCAACCCTCAGACCACAGTCACAGGGCACCAACCCTCAGACACACAGACACAGAGCACCAGCCCTCAGACCACAGTCACAGGGCACCAACCCTCAGACCACAGTCACAGAGCACCAGCCCTCAGACCACAGTCACAGGGCACCAGTCCTCAGACCACAGTCACAGGGCACCAGCCCTCAGACAACAGTCACAGGGCACCAGCCCTCAGATCACAGTCACAGGGTACCAGCCCTCAGACCACAGTCACAGGGCATCAGTCCTCAGACCACAGTCACAGGGCACCAACCCTCAGACCACAGTCACAGGGCACCAACTCTCAGACCACAGTCACAGGGTACCAGCCCTCAGACTACAGTCACAGGGCATCAGTCCTCAGACCACAGTCACAGGGCACCAACCCTCAGACCACAGTCACAGGGCACCAACTCTCAGACCACAGTCACAGGGCACCAGCCCTCAGACTACAGTCACAGGGCACCACCCCTCAGACCACAGTCACAGGGCACCAACCCTCAGACACACAGTCACAGGGCACCAGCCCTCAGACCACAGTCACAGGGCACCAGCCCTCAGACACACAGTCACAGGGCACCAGCCCTCAGACCACAGTCTCAGGGCACCAACCCTCAGACACACAGTCACAGGGCACCAGCCCTCAGACCACAGTCATAGGGCACCAACCCTCAGACCACAGACACAGAGCACCAGCCCTCAGACCACAGTCACAGGGCACCAGCCCTCAGACTACAGTCACAGGGCACCACCCCTCAGACCACAGTCACAGGGCACCAACCCTCAGACCACAGTAACAGGGCACCAGCCCTCAGACCACAGTCACAGGGCACCAGCCCTCAGACACACAGTCACAGGGCACCAGCCCTCAGACCACAGTCTCAGGGCACCAACCCTCAGACACACAGTCACAGGGCACCAGCCCTCAGACCACAGTCATAGGGCACCAACCCTCAGACCACAGACACAGAGCACCAGCCCTCAGACCACAGTCACAGGGCACCAACCCTCAGACCACAGTCACAGAGCACCAGCCCTCATACCACAGTCACAGGGCACCTGCCCTCAGACACACAGTCACAGGGCACCAACCCTCAGACCACAGTCACAGGGCACCAACCCTCAGACCACAGTCACAGGGCACCAGCCCTCAGACACACAGTCACAGGGCACCAACCCTCAGACCACAGTCACAGGGCACCAGCCATCAGACCACAGACACAGGGCACCAGCCCTCAGACCACAGTCACAGAGCACCAGCCCTCAGACCACAGTCACAGGGCACCTGCCCTCAGACACACAGTCACAGGGCACCAACCCTCAGACCACAGTCACAGGGCACCAACCCTCAGACCACAGTCACAGGGCACCAGCCCTCAGGCCACAGTCACAGGGCACCAGCCCTCAGACCACAGTCACACGGCACCAACCCTCAGACCAAAGTCACAGGGCACCAGCCCCCAGACCACAGTCACAGGGCACCAACCCCCAAGACACACAGTCACAGGGCACCAACCCCCAAGACACACAGTCACAGGGCACCAACCCCCAAGACACACAGTCACAGGGCACCAACCCCCAAGACACACAGTCACAGGGCACCAACCCCCAAGACACACAGACACAGGCCACCAACCCCCAAGACACACAGTCACAGGGCACCAGCCCTCAGACCACAGTCACAGGGCACCAGCCCTCAGACCACAGTCACAGGGCACCAGCCCTCAGACACACAGTCACAGGGCACCAACCCCCAAGACACACAGTCACAGGGCCCCAACCCCCAAGACACACAGTCACAGGGCACCAACCCCCATGACACACAGTCACAGGGCACCAACCCCCAAGACACAGGGTCACAGGGCACCAGCCCCCATGACACACAGTCACAGGGCACCAACCCCCAAGACACACAGTTACAGGGCACCAACCCCCAAGACACACAGTCACAGGGCACCAACCCTCAGACACACAGTCACAGGGCACCAACCCCCAAGACACACAGTCACAGGGCACCAACCCCCAAGACACACAGTCACAGGGCCCCAACCCCCAAGACACACAGTCACAGGGCACCAACCCCCAAGACACACAGTCACAGGGCACCAACCCCCAAGACACACAGTCACAGGGCACCAACCCCCATGACACACAGTCACAGGGCATCAACCCCCAAGACACACAGTCACAGGGCACCAACCCCCAAGACACACAGTCACAGGGCACCAACCCCCAAGACACACAGTCACAGGGCACCAACCCCCAAGACACACAGTCACAGGGCACCAACCCCCATGACACACAGTCCCTTATGAGGTATATACACAAAGACGGGTGTATATATATACACATAAGCAGCGTACTCCGCTTGTTCTCTACACTATTCAAACCGTTACACAATTTGTATCAATGTATACTAATTCAAATAATATAATTAAACAAAACTTTATTTTATTTTTATTTTGTGTTCAGTTTTTAGTACTGTTACTGGAAAGTTGTTGTTGTTGTGTTGATTTAGGGGCGACGACGATCGTGGGATCGGATGCGCCCCGGCTGCCCGATACTGGGAAATAGCGGAGGGATGGGGTCCCTATAGTCTCTTCAGGCCATAGACCCTACAAACTCCTCAGGCGACAAATTTTACAGTCTCTTCAGGGAACGGACATGACGGATGAAGCGAAAGGTATGGCGAAGGATGTCATGACGGACATCTTCGTCTCTCGCACCTGCCCAGTCAAGGAGAACGGGAACTGTGAGGCGGGGAATATTCAGCCTACGACCGGCACTCTGTAGTCTGACACGAGCGTTATGAAATCGAGGGCAGTGAAGAAGAAGATGTATCCTCCTGGGTCGAACTGTGAGGCGGGGAATATTCAGCCTACGACCGGCACTCTGTAGTCTGACACGAGCGTTATGAAATCGAGGGCAGTGAAGAAGAAGATGCTTCACTGTATCCTCCTGGGTCGGACACCACTGGCAGTATGGGGAATCTACCAGCCGTAGACGATGGAGATGTGCGGCCAGGCAGGTGTGCCCACTCCAGAAACGAGTGATGGCAGTGTCGAGAAGTCGAGAATGATGACGAGTCCATGGACGCGGGGAGGAGTCCTCCCGGAGACCCGCCAGAGAGGAGGACCTGAGTGCTGGCGCCATCATTGCCTCCCAACTCGCGAGGCAAGCCGCCCAAAGCTGCGGGAGAATTTCGGAAAGGTCTAGAGGCACATTTGTAGTCATGGAGAGTATGCGCCATCCCTGCTGCTGCTGCGTCGGCCACCTCATTGCCATTAATATCGACATGTGACGGAACCCATTGGAGATAGATGGACCAACCCGGAGAACCAGAGTATGACAGCAGTTCTCCACGGATCTGTAACACAGTATGACGATGGACTCGTGGATGCCGAGATGATATGAGATGTAGGGCTGTAACTGAGTCCACGTAGAAAACGACTGCAAAGGGCCCTGAAACTTGTGAAGGAGTCATAAGGCTAGTAAGATTACAAACAGTTCCCCATCCAGGCACGAATGAGCAGAGGAGAGTTTCCACGTTTGACAGAAGGAAAAAGGAGCAAAGTATGCTGCTGCAGATGTAGATGGTGGCTGATCTTTGCGGGACCCATTGGTGTAAACCTCCAAGTATCCAGAGTATAAGGAGGCTCGTAAGTCTGCAAAAATTAAAGGGGCCAAACCCTCTAAATCTCTCTTCCGATGAGGAGGCTTGGAAAAGTCGAAAGAAACCCGAATGAGCTCTTCTGCCCACGGAGGCATCGATGAGATGATCGGGCCAGGGGTGAGTACAGGGACGGGATGGGAAAACTGTGAATATGCATCCAAGGCCCGGACGACGAAAGGCAACTGACGACGTCAGGAGTGTCCAGCCGGCACATTCCACCAGTTAGCCTCGAGCTGGAGGCGAGTAAGTGGATGGGTAGCAGGGAGACGCACTATCCGTTGAAATTGGCGGCAGTGGATGAGAAGACGTTCAAAGCTCAGGGGCCATAGCCCCGACTCGGCATGGAGAGAAAGAACTGGCGAGGAGGGCATAGCTCCTAGCGCTGAGCGAAGGGCACCATTTTGAATGGGATCCAGCCTTGCCAAGACAGATGCTGCTGCTGAGCCATAGACTTCACTCGCATACATGATCTTGCTACGAATGAAGGCCTTATAGAGAGCTAGGAGCGACTCCCGTGAAGCCCCCCCTGCTGCACCAGAGAGTCGTTTCATGATGTTCATGCGACAAAGGCATGAGGCCCGAAGGTAGTCCACATGATGCCTCCACGTCACCCGAGGGCTATCTAGAACGACCCCCAGCCACCTGTGTTCCGTAGCGATCGGGAGACGACAGCCCCCGACGGTCACCACTGGTTGGTCTGGTAAGCGGGTCCAGGTGAAACTCATGATGCAACTTTTCACAGGGTTAATGGAGAGACCCTTCCCCAGCACAGTTGCTGAGAACACAGCATTTTGCAGGAAGCCTTGTGCCTCTAGGAGAGTGGCACCATCCGCCACAAGGGTTACATCATCGGCACAGGCTAAAACCTGGACCCCCCAGAATACAGGGAGATCAGACAGAAGAATAGAGAATAATAGTGGGCTCAGAATCGCTCCCTGGGGGGACACCACGTGAGACAGGGTGGGTTGTAGAGACGACTCCACCAACCGCTACTCTGAATGAGCGGCCCTGTAGATAGTTTTGGAACCACCTTAACGCCGGACCCGAGAGACCTAGTCGAGCCAGACTCTGAAGGACAGCAGAATGAGACGCAGAGTCAAATGCACTCTTGATGTCGAAGAATGCTGCAAGGAGCACTCTTCTCTGGCAATAAGTGTCCATTATTCGATGTTCGAAGGAGAGGAGGCAGTCCATTGTGCTTCTTCCCGCCCGAAATCCACTGATACCCTCAGGTAGAAGACCTGAGGTTTCCACCACCCATTGTAGCTGGGTGTGAACAAGACGTTCCATCAGTTTCCCGAGACATGGAAGCAGACTTATGGGCCGATATGAACTCGGGACAGACGGATCCTTCCCTGACTTGGCCAATGGTAGAAGAATGGCGTGTTTCCACAGGGCAGGGAAGACACCAGAGGACCAGCAAGCGCTGTAGAAGTGAAGGAGGTGGGACTGAAGGATCTTGGGTGCCCTCCGAAGAAATTTATATGGAACGTTGTCTATCCCTGGCATAGTGCCCGACCTAGAGAGTGACAGAGCGTCCTTCAGCTCAACAGATGTAAATGGATGATCCAGGTCCTGAGCTAGTCCTATACCCTGTCGGGAGTCCCATCCTATAGAACTCACAGAAAGGAGCGGGGAACGGTAAACATTTTCAAAGTGGTCAGCCAAGAGTTCGGCTATTTGTACTTCCCCCCAGGCCTCCATTACCACTGAGGTCTCTGAGTGGGATGGAAGGCTGGGAGTACCTACCTGTCATCTTGCGAACAAAGGCCCAGGCTCCTGCAGAGGAGTCGAATCGGAGAGAGGCACAGTAATCAGCCCAGGCCTTGCATTTGGCAAGGAGGACTGTTCATCTACACCTGGCGTCCGCCCTGCAGAAGGTCTGCCGCTGCAGTGGAGTAGGGTGGCGCCGCCACGAATTCCACGTACGTCCCCGGTCCAGTACTGCCTGCCGACATTCAGGATTCCACCACAGTGCCCCATGGCAGGAAGGATTGGTTGTCTGGCCACTAGTCTTCCTGAAATGCCGAGAGCCTACACTGAAAAGGGACTTGGAGAGAGCATCCGCTGACCCATGCAGATCTGCAGTAACTGCGGGAAGGGTCGACCAGTCATCCGCCTCATAGCCATGCCACCCCTCTTCCGAGAAGATTCATTTGGATCTTCGGGAGGTCAGAGCAGGACGAACAGTACCCCTGAAGGAAATGATGATGGGCAGTTGATCACTACCCAGGTACGGCCAGGTCCATATCTGCGCCATCGTGAAGGGGCCTCTTCCAATGCAAAGATCGAGCGTTGAAGTATGTCCATTTAGTGGGTCTGTCAGAGTTCCCAAACCTGGCGGCGTCAGTAAGGAGAGGTCTGGGGAGTCAAGGAGAAACTGAAGTAGGGCTCGGCCAGCCACGTTGTGGTGGCGACCCAATAGCATAGGTTGCCATGATGAGTGCCGAGCATTAAAGTTGTGAGGGATCTAGATCCCTCAGCTAGTTTTCCTAGTTTCTAGATTAGGCTAGTCACTCTAGAAACTGAAGCTTTCAAAATAACAAGTGCTTGTTGGGTGTTGAATGAAAGCTTATGTTATGGACTGTCATTTGTGAGTAGTTAGAAGTCTGTGATTGCTCTGTAGAGAGAATTACAGAAATTTTCCTGTTTCTGTGAAGTAGGATGTGAGTTACTTGACTAAAACCGTTAGAGGTGGGGGAACAGTGGAGTGAACGTTGCCTTTCTCCTCCACATGGGAGACATCACGCCACTCTCCTTAGGCCTCACCCTCCTTGTGACGTCACAGGACGCCCGAGGGTGACGGAGAGAGGTGATTGGGTTAGGCACGTGTGCTCCAAGCCTAGTTTTGGCGCGAAGAGCTATGGTTGGATGCGGCACGAGGGAGCCTTGCCGGCTCCAAGCTGATTGGTCTAGACAAAGTAGGGAGGAGGTAGGGGCATTTTGAGTTTCCCTAGCCCGGGAAACCGTCAGTCTGAGCAGGGTAGCAGGTGGACTAGGACGTGTCTGGTGGGGGGGGGGGGAGTTTTCCCCCCTCCACCCCCGTTAATCGCTTCTCTCATCCAAATTACTCATCGAATATGGCACTCCTGCCATCAGGGGTTGTGTCAAGGCCCAATTAGGTGAATTGGGGCCAAGGATTTACGAAAGGAACAGTAAAAAACTAGAGAGACAGTTGACTGTGTTCACCCAGGGGGCAGCTGGCAGAGCCTCATGGTGTAACAGGTGGGTCGAGTATCCTGTCTAGTGGCAATGGACAATTGGTGTTGGGCAGTGTAAGTGAGTGTGATATTACAGGCCCATGTTGGACTTTGCATTCCGCCAGGCTGCGTCAGTGTGGGGACGCCGCCGGCCATTGTCACCCCCAGTCGCGTGGGTACTCCTGTGGGCGGCAGCCTGCCAGCCTGAGACACCCATGTGCGCGCCCGCCCGCGGCCACCCACCCAGGCCACCCGCGCGGCCAAACCCCACCCCACCCCGCGTGCCGCTCAGCCGGGTGGTGTGCTATGACGTCATGCGCTACCCGTGGCCACCCCCAGGCCACCCGCCGCATGGTCCGGCCACATGGCCCGCCTGCCCGCACGCCGGCCACCCACCCAGGCCACCCGCGCGGCCAAACCCCACCCCCTTCTCAGCTCGGGAGGGGCGCTGTGGGCCACGCGGTGGCCACATGCTTTGGCCACTTTCCCGGGACAGCCTAGGGCCACATCTTGTCGATGCATGAGGAGCAAGCAAGCTAAGTGTTGTCAGCTAGTGTAGTAGTGACTTGAGAAATGAGGAAAAAATAAGGGAAAGAGGGCAGTAAAAATGAGTACTATTACAGTGTGATGCATACCGGTGGAAATTCACGGTAAGAGTTGTCTCAGAGCCTCGCCAGGCTAGAGAAGCAGCTGAGTGACAGCTGTCAGTAGGATCCAGGTGATTGATAGGGCGGTACCTGGAGATGGATATTATACATGGTACCACACTGTAGTATCAATGTATATATAGTAGACTGACTAGAGTATGTAACCGGTCAGTGTAGAGATTTACCATATAAGTGATCCAGCCTGTCGATTCTATATAATCGTTCAGACTGGATTAATGCCATAGAGTACCGTAAACCGTAAAATTATAATCATTAGAGGTAGTTAAGTACAATTACTTGGTGATATAATTTTCATTGATTATGTGTATGCCATTTCTATGTGTTCATTTGCATGTTTATGTACTGTGTTGTGTGGTAAGTCAGTAGATGTGATTGCTGACTGATTGCCTAATGATGTCATTAGCATATGGGGTATGCTGACGGCATCATTATGTTGCAGGTTTGTGCAGTATTGTTATCAGTTTATACGATATTATTGCCCCAGGAACTGTGTTGAGGGTTTAAGGGACCTCTAGGATTATTCAGGAGAATTCAGTGCTTAATGAGAGCAGGCAATTGATGGGTTAGTTGCCTGGCTGAGGTATGTGTGTGTTCACAGTAGTCCTTTGCAATCGGGTGCAAGAAAAAGAGGGGGCAGTAATATTAGTATACTTATGTGTGTTGCACAACCGTGTGTCATTATTGTGTGGGCACAGTAATTAGCGAGTTGCAGTAGCCGCAACCATATGTGGGCAGTGCTTTTATGATGTTGCATGCCATTGTAGTGTGACCTATGTAATGCTGGGGTTTGTTTCTTTAAGTTGTGTTGAGGACTTAAGGATTCAGTGAGTTAATTAAGTAAGGGGTAAATAACTGGATAAAGGGGTGCACACTTAGTATTGTGGAGTGAGTGAGGGCTGTTAAGAGAGAACAGTGTTGAGCTTGAGTGAGATACGTCTCGGGAGCAATTAATTGTCCATGTGACAATTAATTGACCACTCTAGCTAATTATGTAATTAGCCTTCTCATCATGAATTCACGTAGTGGGAGAGGATCTGTCAGTATTTGTGTTAACGTAATATGCTCGAGACTAATTACCTTTCAGGGGTATAGCAATTAGTGGCTCAGGTTAATTAGTGGAGTAATTAACATTGGAGAGCTCCGATGACTCGGTAAAGCGAGGTCATGGAGCTAGCATAAATCGTTGTATTAATCATATCCTGTCTGAGGACAGTGGATTAGTGGCACATCTTGTTAATTAGGGTAATTAACTCCTTTTCCGTGAATTCACAGTGTTTGATGAGACCTGCTTAGGCAGTGCGGAGTGAGACGTATTTCTGGATGATCAATTATCGGTCCTGGTGACAGTTAATTAATTGCTCAGAATTAATAAGGGAATTAATTAGGGTAATTAACACTCACTAGTAATTTTTTGACACAGACTGTGGAGAAGCTACCAAGTTAGGGTAGGCTTAGTTAACGTAACTCAAAGGGGATGTAATTAGTGGTCCATTTGACCTTAATTGAGAATTACTCACTGAATACTTGCAAGGAGTCAAGTGTGATGTAATATAAGTTTGAGTTATTGTTAACAAGAGAGAGACAAGTGTTAAAGATTAACGTAGAGTATCATCATGTTGTTGTCTAGTGTGAGACAATTGTTTGTGATTACCGTAGTACTTTGTTGCTGACTGCTGCGATCAGTCAATTAACGTAATTAATCACTTAAGGCAATTTCTTTTGGTTGTCGTCTGGTGACGAGAGTAGAGTCATCTAGGGATCTGTGGAGCTGTGTCCCAGAATCCCGCCTTGCCTGTCTTTGTTACTGTTTACAACAGTGCAACTTCTTGTACGGAGTTGCAAAGAGTGTTCACACTGGGTTGTGATAGGGGGGGGGGTCACTGTTGGACTACCCGCCTAGTTACGTGGGTCTCTCCTGGGGGGCGGGAGGACCCCTAAGTTTGTGATTATAGTAGCTGTCAGGGAAACCGAGACACTATTGATTGCCTGCTTGTGTCTTTGTCTTCAGTGGATATCCTTCATTTGTTCAGTTAGTTCATGTTGTCAGCCCGAAGTGTCAGCAAGATGGAGCCTGCTGTCACTTCTCGAGGGGCTGTTGAATAGCTGTGTTGCAAATGCCACTTGATGTACAATAACATAACCATTCGCTGTGGTGTAACTTAGTCTGTGATATTTTTCTTTGTTTTGCAATATTGCGTCATCAGTGGGCACACCTGTGTTCAGGTTAGTTCAGTATGCAGCCTCACAGCAAGGGTTGCTATTTAGTTGTTTGTTATCGTGCCACTGGATGGACATTAATGTAACGTAAACTCGGTAATGTGGTAATGTAGTAGTTAGTCTCTTGTTATTAATAAATTGTTATGTTATAGAAAACGGTCTTTGATGTCAACCCTTCAACCATATTATTCCACCATATTTCTGCATATTATTAAATGTTGATGTGATCTTGATAAGGCGGCTGTTCTTGGGAATTCGAATTCCAATTCATAGCGCCACATCAAATATAAATATTTGATTGTTAGAACCCGTCGGTTACCCTTTATTAATTTTAACGTCCTGTTAAACTAGGAGGAGCCAGCGGCCTATTGTGGACAGGTTTTCACCCTTGGTGGTGGAGGCCTGGCGGTTTGCTCCCACTTTTCCTTTTTCTATTGGACTCATGCTTAACTGCCGTGAGCAGACTTTAAACTTGTAGTCCACCTCCTAAGGGAGGTAGGCGTAGAGAAAAATCTCACAAAAGTCACCCATGACGAGGCAGGTGTCTGTGATCTGACCAAAATAGTGTTCTAGTTCCTTCTTCATTACCGGTAGACAGGGATTATACAGAACTCCAAAGGTGCCCCACCCATGGGAGAGGGCCACCTTCACTGCCATGAATTCTAAATGCCCACCCGGGAAGGAGTGAATTCGGAGCAAGGAGCTGGGAACTGAGTACCTGACCAAGAGAGCAAGTCCCCCTCTACCCCATACTGGCCGATCGTGTCTATAGACCGAATACCCCGGCACTGTGAAGGAAAGATCGTCAGTAAGCGAAGTCTCACAGAGTCCCACGATCAACGGTGGTGCGCTGGCGATAAAATTGCGTAGAAATTGCGTCTTCTTAAAAAGGAAGCGGGCATTCCAAAACACCGCAGTATTCTCAGGATGGGGCGCCATTATCCCTGAAATACAACAGCTAACTTTTTGACCACCTGTGCACAGACGTCTCCAAAGGGGGAACCACTAGAAAAAGCCATAAAACCCTCATACAAAGTAAGTAAAATGTGTGGAATCAATGTCAGCCTGTCCAGAGGATGTTGATCAATGCTTCTCTCTGCCTTACGGAAGCGGTGATCGGCTCGCGAACTCTCTTGATGGCGCCTGCGACTGGTGGGTGCTTCACTCTGGGCCTCGTGTTCCACCGGTGTCACAATCCCCTGGGAAAGTGTCTGGGGGACCAGAGGATCATCAGGGCTATCTGTTGGAGCAGTACCTCTTGATCGATGGGTGTGTCGACGACGCCAGTGTTGGCTTCTTTGGGAAGAGGCAGGAGGGTGACAAGTGCCGGGCTCTGGCCGAGACTGAGCGTCCATGTCTGTATCCGTGGATGAGCCGTCAGTGTCAAGGCTACCCAGGAGGGAAAATCGATTAGCAACCTTGTTGTAATCCACAAGTTAGTAGGAATTATTAGCTAGAGGATCATTACTACAACACTTAACGAATGATGATTGGAAGTACATGTTAAGTAGACAGACTATGGATCACATATCTAAGAAAGATCAAAGGATTAAGACCGCAGCTGCTTAGCCTAATTAATAATTCCTGGAAAGAGGACTCGGGCTTCTAGGGATAAGGTTAATCGGATTATACCTTCCTTGAGAGGCGTGGTGAAATGTTTGAGACCATGGTTGGCTAAAGGCAGTCTTGTTGTGGGAGTGGAACTGGCAAGTCCTCCGAGGTCTCCGTTTGTAGCAGCAGCGAAGTGTAGCAGACAGCTATGCAAGAGCCTGGTGTGATCTTAGTGACCAAGTTAAGTCTGCAGTATGTGAGTATTGAATGAAAGACTAACCGGGTGTGGAGCGTTGTAGTAATCATTCCGTATTAGGGACTTAGGCGGAAGTTATGAGTGCAAGTGGTGACCGCGAAGGTCAAGTGGTCTATGGGTATTGGAAGTGTATTTACCTAATAGAGTATGTTAATATGTTATTAATTGTCAGAGTCTATTCTTTGTAATTAAATGACAAAACCCGACGGCCTTTAAATACCTTCCATCTGTCCCCTCATAGTGTTCTTTGTTTGGTTTGTGAGGGATTGTTAGGGAAGTGGTAGACGACATATTTGGAGGCAGCGCAAACAGGTTCTGGAACACTTTGAGAGATGAAGGAAGTGTGGTTCTGGTTTAGTTGGTGAGGGAATGTTCGGGAAATGGTAGAAATCGGGTTGTGGTGAGAATGGTGGTTACTAGACTGAGGAAAGAAGGGTCAGGTGAGACCAGGTCAGAGGAGTTAGTTAATTAAAGGGACTAGGCCATTGTGGGGCACAAGTGGGGTTTATTTCTTTCTTTCCAGATTCCCGCAACGAGAGATGACTAAGATGCAAGTCTGGACCACTGAAGCATCGGGATCCAAAACAAGTGCAGTGTTCGTAGTGCGGATTATACAGTGTTCGTAGTGCGGAGTATACAGAGTGGCGAGGTAAACTAGCGCGGGTGAATGTGGGCCAGGTCGGAAAATCCGACACCATTTAATAATATACAGGCAGATAATATTGCTGTGTTGTATAAACAAGTTAACCCATAGAAAATGTAACTTGTAGTGGAATTTCCGTCTATAGAAAACGGGATATCATTACCACATACTATTATAAATTCACCACCTATTATGGTGGGAATTATTCTTAAATACATTAGTCTTTGGACTTTACCATCATAAAAACATCTCATATAAATTAACTTAATTATCAATATTAAAATATAGTAAATGTGACCCTTCTATCACTTACTGTCATCTGGACAATGTAGGCCAGTAGTGTCAGTGAGGAGGGAGTGGTCAGCCATTGTTATTGTACTTAGACCAGAGGCATGGGAGCAATTCGGCTCCTGTTAATTTTACTTGGACGAAGTGTTATGGAAACCAAAGGTGTACCATCATCAACACGCTGTCAACAAATACAAGTTAAGTGTTCTGCCGAAACCCATTTATCTATCATTTATGGCCATTAATGTCATTAGATAGGGGCGAGCCGGTTAGAATACGAACTGCCTCTTAATAAATGGTAATTAAGCCTAGGTCTTTATGGTTCCTTGTACAGTGTTTTCTCTGATATAGCTGTCATATATTAGGATTCTGGCTTCATAGCTAGCGCCCTTTTGACAGGTCAAGACGAGGAAGCATGCTTTGTGTACCAGTTACTGGGTGATGGAAGCTACCTCAAAGAGGATAATTTGGTGTCTACATCCTGGTTATACCTGGTGGACTAAGGCCTGCTGTACAATAAGATAAGGAACCTCTTCAATGTTCACTAATGTGTAGTTAATACTGTAGTTTGATTGGCTGCATATATAAATTCAATATAAACCCCCCCCCCTAATGTGTAGAGGATCGATTTGTGAGATTATTGCAGAAATACAGTCCACTTATCATCATACAAATTGCTATCGAAGTATATAAATTAATGTAAATATAAATTCATATAAATTAAATAAATATAAATCTCACAGGTCGGTTCCCACATTATTTGGACCTTCGGAACTGGAATATTTGGTCCTTTGAACCCACATTATTTGGTCATCTTAGTACCGGATGAACCAGTTAACCAGTGGATTCATTAAATATACTAGTGCAGTGTGATTTATACAAAGCCAGCAGTCAAAGACGGCGGCGTTGCCTCGTGCGAGCTCAGGAGCCCCCCTCAGCTCAGTTCAGCCTCATCAGCGGTTTCAGGGACACCCACAGATATTTAGTGGCGTGTTATTTCGTGAAATGACAGCGCTAATATTGAAGCCAGCCAAATTAGTGGCTGTGTCTTCGTGAGATTGTTCACGGATTTTGTGGTGTTAAATTTTGCGAGATATTTTACACGAATTTTGTGGAGTTTATTTCGCGAGGTCACTAATAATATTTAATACTTCTTGATAATATTAGAAGTTTCATAGAGGCTATTATCAATAATTGTGTATATTATTTCTCCAAAATAGAGAAATATTTAATATATTGCCTAGTGTTCACAATATAATATTTACTAATTGCCAACCCACAACAGGGTAGGATATTACCATTGACTAGTTGAACTATTTATTGTTCATCCTAGTCCCATTACCGTAGTCTAGTTGTACTATATTAAACAACCTAGCACCATTAATGAATGGTGCAGACCCTATTTTGGGTGTAAATTTTATCAAGTCGAGTTGAGTTGTGTATATATAATAATTTACTTATGATCATTACACCTTTGAGTGATTAATTAATGTCTATACCATCCTAGGGTGATATAGAAGAGCTAACCTAAAGGTACTTCCATGACACTGGTTTATCACTCAAATCATTAGTGTGTATGATTGTATATATATAATGTGTATTAATTTTAAGTGCTAACCTCCAGTAGAGGTAGGATTACAGCCTAGTGAGTGCGGAAATTTTACCCTAGGCTACCATCAGTGCTTGTTCAGTATTATGAGCGACCCAAGTACAAGTCCCACAAGGCTTCACCAACTAGCCAGTATGGATAATGCAGGGAGAATGAAAAGAACCCTTGCAGGTCTTAAAGGTCACTTAACAAGACAGATCAAGAAATGTGAAGATTTGTCACAACAATCTCAAGTTGATTATGCTGACCTGGAAAGCTATTATCAAGCAGCTGCAGGTAAATTTGAGCAAATCAAATGCCAAATAGCAACATATGTGGCTGAACTTGCCAACACCAATTTATCAGAAACAGAAATAGGCGACATTATGGTTGATCTAGCGAATTATGAAGATCACACTCAGGCCACGTTACAGCTTTATGTCAAATTAATTGCCCAGAACAAGGCAACAACAACAACAACAACAGTTGCATCTAATACGAGTCAAGCAGAAGCTCGACTCCCTCCAATTAATTTACCCACTTTCTCAGGAAAAGATGAGGAAGATTGGGACGAATTTTGGAACAAATTCGTTGACCTTGTGGACTCAAAACAATCTTTACCAAAGAGTAGTAAATTCTCTTATTTGCAAGGCCAATTATCAGGTGAGGCTAAAACAGTAGTATCCCATCTGAGATTAACTAATGACGGCTATGATCTGGCAGTAAAACTCCTCAAGGATAATTATGCTGATCCAGAAGTAAGAACATCACATTTAGTTCATGAGCTGTTGCATTTACCCCCACCGGAGGCTTCAGCTGATTCACTCCAAGTCTTCAAGCTGGAGGTAGAATCATTGATCAATGCCCTCAGCCTGACAGCAGATACAAACGGGGCTGTGTGGGTCTTGAAAATAATTGTCCAGGAGAAAATACCTAGGGACATATTGAGACAAATGAGTGCTCATTACAATAAAAGTATCTTATCCATGAATGAAATATCTGAGGGTTTAACGTCAGTAGTTCAACAATTACGAACACATGACAAATTAAAACCACCAAGTAAACCGTCTGAAACTAATAATAGTAAACCACAGAGTACCAAAGGTACTCCAAATCAATCTAGACAATATAATTCAACAACAAAGTGGAACAGTGGCCGTGTGGGCCTATATGCATTGGGACCCTCCAAGCCTATAGTTACTCTGTCACCCAAGAACGTGACACCAATGGGTACTGGAAGCTATGGAACATGTTTGTTCTGCAATGAGAAACATTCAATGTACCACTGCCCTAATTTTCCTGATAGTGACGCCTGTGTTGAGCGACTCAAAGATTTGCAACATTGCACGAGGTGCCTCAGGAAACATAACATCAACGACTGTGATACCCAATTACACACCTGTAATAGGTGTAACAAGGGTCAGCACCATGCAGCATTGTGCAGAGATACCAAAACAACGTCTCCAAACCCCAAGGTGGAAGATAGCATTCCCACCACAGTACAGTACTGCAAGGTGCAACAAACAAAGAGTGTCCAATCGGCAAAGTCTAAAGGTAATACGACTTTGCCTACTGCCCAAATTACCATCCTGAATAAGAGGGCCAAGGTCCATACCCGTGGGTTGTTTGACCAAGGGTCCCAGAGAACATATGTCACTAAAAAGTTGGCAGATGAACTACAATTAAGGCCTGTAGCCCAGATGTCATTCAATATCTCAGGGTTTGTAACAGATGCAGGACCTCAAGTCTACCAGGTGGTACAACCATCAGTACGTTTAGGCAGGTACGTCTGTAGAGTACAAGCCATTGTGGTGGACAAAATACCAGTAGACCTACAAGTTCAAGGTCTGAGAGCAACAGCCAAATTCCTGAGAAATAGAGGAATAAAATTGGCAGATAATATTAAGTCTGATCACCTCACCGACTTCAATCTCCTTGTTGGGACAGACTATTGCCATCGATTCATCGGTAGCCCTACTAAATATAACCATGTTAAATTCTGCAGGAGGTAAATTACTCTCAGGCCCAGTATCAAGCCTGGGGAGACCTATGGCTGCAGATAAACAATACCAATAGAAATCTAAATTTGTCAGTTGATTATATTTCTCCAGTAGTATTATACTAAGGAGATTACAGCTGACTATACCAACAGAGGTTGATGTTAGTATCATCATTTAAAGCTGAAGATGAGTTCATGAGGCCTCAGTGGCAAATCAGTGAACAGTAGCCTAAACAGCTACAAGTCACTGCGACCAATGTCACTGAACCCACTGCAGTCTCAGAACCATACTTTACTTTAATGATGAGCTATTCAATCTTCTGAATCAATTAACTAAATTAAACCCCAATAAATCTGATGACTGATTTGATACATTAATTATTTAATCAAGATGTATTCCATGGGCCTCAGTGTTTATATATCAGTGACCAGTTACCTGAACAAACTTCAAGTTATATCGAATGTCACTGATCTCACTGCAGTCCCTGAATCATACTTGACTGTAGTACTTGATCACATTCAGTCTTCTGGGTTAAATAATATGTAATTGGGCTTGAATTTTAGCCTTTCAAGAGTTAATAGGGATATGAAATCGCATTAGACTTCTATCCCCTGCAACTCTAGTACGGGACATCCGTCCTGTACGAACAGACGCACAAATGTGTGATTACTAACTACTAACATCAAATTAATCTAATAATTCGAAGGAGGAGTATCGGTGTTCATCTGTTCTAAAGAGGACTTCGACCCGTGAGCAGTCCCCGGGGAATTATGTAGGAAAATCCGACACCATTTAATAATATCATACAGGCAGATAATATTGCTGTGTTGTATAAACAAGTTAACCTATAGAAAATGTAACTTGTAGTGGAATTTCCATCTATAGAAAATGGGATATCATTACCACATACTATTATAAATTCACCACCTATTATGGTGGGAATTATTCTTAAATACATTAGTCTTTGGACTTTACCATCATAGAAACATCTCATATAAATTAACTTAATTATCAATATTAAAATAGAGTAAATGTGACCCTTCTATCACTTACTGTCATCTGGACAATGTAGGCCAGTAGCGTCAGTGAGGAGGGAGTGGTCAGCCATTGTTATTGTACTTAGACCAGAGGCATGGGAGCAATTCGGCTCCTGTTAATTTTACTTGGACGAAGTGTTATGGAAACCAAAGGTGTACCATCATCAACACGCTGTCAACAAATACAAGTTAAGTGTTCTGCCGAAACCCATTTATCTATCATTTATGGCCATTAATGTCATTAGATAGGGGCGAGCCAGTTAGAATACGAACTGGCTCCTAATAAAAGGTAATTAAGCCTAGGTCTTTATGGTTCCTTGTACAGTGTTTTCTCTGATATAGCTGTCATATATTAGGATTCTGGCTTCATAGCTAGCGCCCTTTTGACAGGTCAAGGTGAGGAAGCATGCTTTGTGTACCAGTTACTGGGTGATGGAAGCTACCTCAAAGAGGATAATTTGGTGTCTACATCCTGGTTATACCTGGTGGACTAAGGCCTGCTGTACAATAAGATAAGGAACCTCTTCAATGTAAACTAATGTGTAGTTAATACTGTAGTTTGATTGGCTGCATATATAAATTCAATATAACCCCCCCTAATGTGTAGAGGATCGATTTGTGAGATTATTGCAGAAATACAGTCCACTTATCATCATACAAATTGCTATCGAAGTATATAAATTAACATAAATATAAATTCATATAAATTAAATAAATATAAATCTCACAGGTCGGTTCCCACAGGCCATGTGCGGCCATGTGCTGGCCAAGCGATGGGTGGGCCAAGCGAGCCGCACCTTGGAGCTTGTTTTATATCGTTGGTAAGGCGGTAATAGTGATAAAACGTTGCTAATGACAAATCAAGCGTGAAAACTACGTAATATGACGTAAATGAAATTTCACGTAAAGTGTAAACCTAATATTTTAAAGATAATTAAATATTACGTAAAGATTCGAGCGATTTCAGGCGTTACATCGATACAGAAAATAGGCGAAGTGAATTGTGAACTCCTAGGCATAGCGAGCGACGCGTAATTTGACGTCTGGGGTTCGATGTCTCGTGTACCGTGGAGAGGTCCATGGAGATTTTTTTGTGGGTGCAGGTAGCATTATGGAGAGTGTTACCTTGGGACACGGGGAGCGTGTCCCGTTGGTGGGGGTGTGTGGCGCCGGGAGTAGTGCATGGTCGTGTATTGGCGTTTGGACGCCGGGCAGTGCATGGTTGTATATTGGCGGCTGGACGAGGGGTGAGTATTGTAATGCATGTGTAGTGGCTTATTAGATGCCAGCATAGTAATTACTGTAGTGAAATGTGCATGTTTTGACCGTTGATATTATGGATGTAGTATAGTGCATGACTTTGTTGGCATTGTAGCGCCAAGGTGTAGGAAGTGTAGCATTACTGGTAATTGTAACGCCGTGTGTTGTGTTGAGGGCGTTGGGGACGCCGTGTGTTGTGTTGAGGGCGTTGGGGACACCGGGTGTTGTGTTGAGGGCGTCGGGGACGCCGGGTGTTGTGTTGAGGGCGTTGGGGACGCCGTGTGTTGTGTTGAGGGCGTTGGGGACGCCGTGTGTTGTGTTGAGGGCGTTGGGGATGCCGTGTGTTGTGTTGAGGGCGTTGGGGACGCCGTGTGTTGTGTTGGGGACGCCGGGTGTTGTGTTGAGGGCGTTGGGGGACGCCATTGGGTGGTGTAGTGTAGTGGCGTTTGGAAGCGATGGTATGGAGTGTGGTGTTGTGGAGAATATGGTGGCGCAGGAGCGCCAGGTAGTGGTCGGTAAGGTGAGTATTGGCGTAACAAGGTCGGTGCGTTAGGACGCAGGAAGTGGTTGTAGGGATGTATGGCGTTATATTGAGGTCATCAGTGGTTGGGATGACCAGAGGTAATGGTGTGTCGGAGTGGGTAAGTCTTGTGGATAAGATGAAATGTGGATAATTGCATGAGTTGGTGGCTGCAGTAGGCGAGCCAAGTCGATATATCTAGCAAAACTCATAAAAGACTAATAAAAATTCATTATTCTCATTAAAATTTTCATTAATTATGTCGGAGTGGGTAAGTCTTATGGATAAGATTACAAGGTAGAATTTCAAAATTTCAGGTGTTGGTGGTTGCAGTGGGCGAGCGAAGTAGATATACTAATTTCTTATTAAGTTGTCACAGGAATCTCGCTAGAGGCGAGCCAGTGGCAGTATGATGTTTTAGTGACATAAGTTGGAAATTATGTTAATGAGGTATTTATTGTGATAATGTATGTGTATGTATATACTGTATGTGCATGTATATACTGTATATTACCTCATCGGCACCATTACTGAGTGTTAGGCTTGAGAAGGTCTCCGGGATCATGTCACAGAGCTTCAGGTAGAGTAGAAGGGAAGCTATGAGGCTACACTCAGTAATTCTAGAAAAAAAGGGGGGAGGAAGTGAAGCCATCGTGACGTTATAGGCGAAATTCGCCCCCTGACATCAAAGCAGGGATAAGGGCCAGCTGCAATGGTTTTGCAGCTGTGCTCAGGCTATATACGGGGAGAGAGTAAGGAGCCGAGGGGGTTATGTAATAATGTGATCGAGCCAGGGGGCTCCGAGGGAATATTTTGCTGGTGCAGCGGTCGGGAAGGTGTGGATAAAGGTGGACACACTCTGGGCAGATGGGCCTAGAGTAATGTGCTACAGCTGTGGTGAGCACAGCAAGGAAGGATGACCAGAGAGCTGTGCGGTATCTACAGCGTTCTGGGGTTGGTGCCCTGGAACGAGACGTCAGCACAGACCCGAGGGAACATGACCTTGGGGTAGGAATCTCCGTTGCTCTGGAGGCCAGGATCACGTTAGCTCAGAGCAACGATGGGCCATTGACAACATTCACAAGGCTGGACAGCCTGGGTTTTGTCTGGGTCATGGAGGATCTATGACCTAGCAACCATGGGACACGAAGACAAGAGAAGTGATGCTGCCAATTGTGGAGGAGGCCAGTGAAACATTGTGTGATCATTGTAAGCCCTTATGTCAACAGTACAGGGCAAGATGTTAAATTGTTATTAACTTATTACTAAGGATGAAGAACCTTAGATATATATGTGTTGTGTATATATTAATGACTAGTGTCATTTCTGTTTAAGTGCCAGCATTCTGGTCCACGTAATTTTATGGTTATGTTTGTATGTAATTATATGTCAGCAGTTTAGGTATATGTGCATTGTTGGAGATGGGAAAAATTATTACAGACTATTTTACCTGTGCTATGATGTGAATATAATGTATATGTTGGAGAAGTGTTGTGAGTCATGTCGGGGAAAATTTTAATTTATTTCATCGGGTGTATGATGAACTTATTGGATGATTTTTTAGTTGTACATATATGGTGGGTGCATCCTCCAGGTCCTTGCACTAATGGAACCATTGCAGTGATGCATATGGGGACATATGCGTGTTTAAGGAGGGGAGTGGTGTTGTAGTCCACAAGTTAGTAGGAATTATTAGCTAGAGGATCATTACTACAACACTTAACGAATGATGATTGGAAGTACATGTTAAGTAGATAGACTATGGATCACATATCTAAGAAAGGTCAAGGGATTAAGACCGCAGCTGCTTAGCCTAATTAATAATTCCTGGAAAGAGGACTCAGGCTTCTAGGGATAAGGTTAATCGGATTATACCTTCCTTGAGAGGCGTGGTGAAATGTTTGAGGCCATGGTTGGCTAAAGGCAGTCTTGTTGTGGGAGTGGAACTGGCAAGTCCTCCGAGGTCTCCGTTTGTGGCAGCAGGGAAGTGTAGCAGACAGCTATGCGAGAGCCTGGTGTGATCTTAGTGACCAAGTTAAGTCTGCAGTATGTGAGTATTGAATGAAAGACTAACCGGGTGTGGAGCGTTGTAGTAATCATTCCGTATTAGGGACTTAGGCGGAAGTTATGAGTGCAAGTGGTGACCGCGGAGGTCAAGTGGTCTATGGGTATTGGAAGTGTATTTACCTAATAGAGTATGTTAATATGTTATTAATTGTCAGAGTCTATTCTTTGTAATTAAATGACAAAACCCGACGGCCTTTAAATACCTTCCATATGTTCACTCATTGTGTTCCAGTACAAACCTAGTGGTATGCCTCAAGGGTCTGGTGTGTGTAGGAGTACACGGTGGTGGGTACGGTTGCTGAGGCAAGGTGTTATGTGTTGTGTAATCGCTGTGTTCGGAATGAACCGGGGTTCAGCATCACGACAACCTGGGCGTATGAGGCATGTGACTGGCACAGGCAAGAGCGTCTGCTAGTTCCTACTTGTGAAGAGGCCCGACCAGGGGGAACCTGGAGGCGAGAAGAAGCGATAGGCTGATTGAGGGCACGCAGCCTCTGGAACAGCTCTTGTCGAGAGGTCCCCGCTGTTTTAAGATCGATGTCCAACTGGAGGGCCTCAAGATATACAGGGCAACTCTTGGTCGTAACCTTATGATGGCCATAGCATAAAAAGCAGCGAGGTGCAGCAGAGCACCCACCGTTATCTCTGTCTGAATGGCCTGTTTTGCCGCAGTTTGCACAACGTGCTGCATTACGGCATGTCAGGCGACTGTGGCTCAATAGATGACAAGCATAACATCGTAACACAGGGAAGTTGTAGGGCTGGACCTGATACGAGGTCCTGTGTAGTGCCACCCGGTCAGGGAGGTGCCCATCGAACTTTACACGGACCATTGATGTCGGCCTTGCTGCTCTGCGAATCCTGGTAACTTCCAATAATCCCGCTGATGCACCCCCTAACACCTGCAGAGCGGCCTGGATGTCATCCACATCAACACTCTGGTCAATTAGGCCAATCTTTCCATACCGGGCCCGAGACTCCTCCTGTGACAATACCTGTTGGCACCTGACAGGCCAGTTCCCCAACTTAATAATGTCGGATACACGGATGTGTGATAGAGCCTCTTTTCTAATGTGTAGCTTCAGTGCTGCACCCCTACCCAGTGTACGTATGGTCTCGGGCATACCTGGGCATATACATACCTGGGCAGGCAATATTGCCACAATACCGAAGCCTCAATTGCTACATCTAAGGTACGAGGATTAGCAAACACGCACTGACCTGATTCTGACTGGATTAGGACAACCACAAACGAGGAATGGGGTACCACAAGACTACGGTCTTCTAAAGGCGAAGACATCCTCTTAGCATCTCGTTCTGGGGCAGCATCAGCCGACTCATTTTCCAACAGATGTTTTCCTCTCTGGGACTTGCTGTCAACATCCATGGCGCCCCCACTCGGGGAGGCGTCCATTAGGGAGGCTCCGGCCTACCCCGGTGCTGTGAGCCCCTGGGTAGCTGCAGTGAGCAAACACTGGCCCAAAGAAGCCAGCTGAATTCAAAGATGAGCTCCAGATAAAGTGTGGAAAGAAAGTCCAGCCAGGAGCGTTCAATCCGCGCGCCAAGATGGCCGACCTTCGGGCGGGAATCTGGAAAGTTGTTCTGATGTCATTGGAAAGACCAAAGTTCTGTAGTTGACTAATTTATGTTTTTAAATACTCGGCATTCTTTTTGTTGTTGTTTTTTAAAATAAACATACACCTTAATTAAAAAAAAAATTATTATGTTCATAATTACCTGAAAGTGAATTGCAAAAATTTCTTGATTTTTGTCATGTTTGAAAATTTCATCAAAATCCGATGGAAACTGTCGGAAAAGTTCCTGAAAACCTTAAAGAAAACAGTGTTTTGATATTTGAATTTTCCCGGCAAAAATACCGCGCCTCAAGTCCTCAAGAATGTTATTTATAATTATATAACTTAACTTTGTATATTCTTTCTAATACTTTCTAATACTTTGTATTTTATTTATCTTATATTTTATGCTTTCAGAGCATGAAAAATACTAGTTAGCAACTCGCTATTATTACCAGATTTTCTTGAGACTTAAAAGAATGCAACGTTGACAGATTTCTTTAAAATAAAGACCAAAATGTACATAAAAAATAACTTTGGAGTGACACGGGCTCCTTATGTATGTTGATATATATCTAACTTGCATCACTTATAACTTGTTCACATGTATATAGAGCCCTCAGTCAGGACCAGGACTGTTTCTGACAATTATAAACATTTATTTATAATTGAGTCCGTTCAATTCGAAATTTTTTTGGACTTTTTTAATCAATATTTGAACTTTTTTTTATATCGTCATGTTTTTGACAACTATTTTCAGATAGAATCATGAGCTTGGGAAGGTTTAGGAGAGTTTTATGCAGCATCCAGTTGACTCACTCTCCATACTTGGCGCAGGGATGATGACACCAGCTGTCACACTCTCCATACTTGGCGCAGGGATGATGACACCAGCTGTCACACTCTCCATACCTGGCGCAGGGATGATGACACCAGCTGTCACACTCTCCATACCTGGCGCAGGGATGATGACACCAGCTGTCACACTCTCCATACCTGGCGCAGGGATGATGACACCAGCTGTCACACTCTCCATACTTGGCGCAGGGATGATGACACCAGCTGTCACACACTCCATACCTGGCGCAGGGATGATGACACCAGCTGTCACACTCTCCATACCTGGCGCAGGGATGATGACACCAGCTGTCACACTCTCCATACCTGGCGCAGGGATGGTGACACCAGCTGTCACAGACTCCATACCAGGCGCAGGGATGGTGACACCAGCTGTCACACACTCCATACCTGGCGCAGGGATGATGACACCAGCTGTCACACTCTCCATACCTGGCGCAGGGATGATGACACCAGCTGTCACACACTCCATACCTGGCGCAGGGATGATGACACCAGCTGTCACACTCTCCATACCTGGCGCAGGGATGATGACACCAGCTGTCACACTCTCCATACCTGGCGCAGGGATGGTGACACCAGCTGTCACAGACTCCATACCTGGCGCAGGGATGGTGACACCAGCTGTCACACACTCCATACCTGGCGCAGGGATGATGACACCAGCTGTCACACTCTCCATACCTGGCGCAGGGATGATGACACCAGCTGTCACACACTCCATACCTGGCGCAAGGATGATGAGACAAGGAGGAGCTCTGCCAGCTTAATATAAATCTATATATATATATATATATATATATATATATATATATATATATATATATATATATATATATATATATATATATATATATATATATATATATATATATTATTAAATATAACTGGCTGGTGAGATACCTGAGGTCATCAGGCCTCTCTTTTTTGGTGCCTCCCTCTGTGCTCTCAAAAAGAAGGACGAAGGAATCAGGCCAATCGCTGTTGGCAACACTCTCCGACGCCTGATTGCCAAGGCTGCTACGAGGGTTGTCAGCCAGCAAGCGGCTGAATTGCTGAAACCAATCCAGCTAGGATTTGGAATCCCCCAAGGCTGTGAAGCGGCTGCCCATGCAGCACGAGCATACATCACAAACATTTCTGATGAAAAGGCCCTGCTCAAACTGGACTTTAAGAATGCCTTCAACATGGTAAGAAGAGATGCAGTACTTTGTGCCGTACATCGCCATTTCCGGCCCCTCTACCCGTTCATACTATCGTGCTACAGTGGCGAGTCAAAACTGCTCTTTGGTGAACATGAAATCAGATCATGTGAAGGTGTTCAGCAAGGTGATCCTCTTGCTCCCCTTCTTTTCTGCTTAGTCTTAAAAGAAATCACCGAAAGCTTGTCCAGCGAGTTCAACATCTGGTTTTTGGATGATGGCACTATAGCTGGCACCGTAGACCACCTCTTGTCAGATATCAGGAAAATAAGGGAGCAAGAAGTAAGCCTGGGTCTCGTCCTGAACCCTTCCAAGTGTGAAGTAGTCTCCTCCAACCCAGACATCGTAGCTAGAATAAGGTCTGCCTTGCCTGGAGCCCATGTCATTAGGGCCGAGAACAGCACCCTCCTTGGAGCTCCCCTCGGGTCTAACGCCATTGAGGAGATCCTCGACAAGAAAATCGCAGACCTTAGGAGGATGGAAGACAGAATAGGTGACATCGATGCCCACGATGCTTTTTATCTCCTCACCAAATGCCTATCCCTTCCGAGGCTAACCTACTTTCTGAGGTGCGCCCCATCTTACAACAACCCAAAGCTTGAGGAGTATGACCTCCTACTCAAGACCATGCTGGAAAAAGTGGTTAACCTCTCTCTCAACGAATGCCAGTGGAAACAAGCCACTCTTCCTGTCAGGCTCGGTGGCTTGGGTGTCCGCACCGCCACCCAAATTGCAGTCCCAGCCTTCCTGTCTTCCTCCTCAGCATCAGATGACCTGGTTAAGGAAATTCTACCTGACACCCTGAGTGATGTAGCGGGGATACAGGACCCCCACTACACGGAATGTGACACGAAATGGGGTGCCATGACAGACCCAGCACTCAGACCAGCCATGCCGAAAGCCAAGAAACAATCCAGTTGGGACAGCCCCATTGTAGACAAAGAAGCCACAGCTTTGCTGGAGGCAGCAACAACCCCCAGTGATCGTGCACGCCTCACAGCTGTGCAGGCTCCCCATGCAGGGGACTTCCTTCTGGCAGTCCCTATGTCTGCGACAGGCACACGTCTTGATCCGCAGGAGCTCCGTATTGCAGTCGCTCTCCGCCTTGCTGCCCCTATCCACACTGTTCACAGGTGTATTTGCGGCGAGGCAGATGCTGACGAATATGGATTGCATGGCCTGCACTGTGGAAAATCGGGTGGTTGGCACACTAGACACGACGAAGTCAACGACATCATTAAAAGAAGCCTTGCCTCTGCTCAGTGTCCAGCGGAGAGAGAGCCCCGCAACCTACTGAACCGTGACTCTGTTAGCTTTGCCGGCCGACCAGACGGAATCACACTGCGTCCGTGGAAGGGTGGCAGGCAGTTAGCATGGGACTATACTTGCGTATCCACCCTGGCAACGACATACATCACCCTCTCTGCCGGCACGGCAGGAGCCGCAGCGACACACAGAGAAAAACAAAAGTCAGTCAAGTACAGGCAATTAGATCAAAGGTACAATTTCGTTCCAATAGGGTCTGAGACCCTAGGCCCATGGGGTGAGAGTGCAAGAAGGTTTCTTAAGGATCTTGGTTCCAAGCTCATTGACACCACAAGAGACCCTAGAGCAGCAAGTTTTCTCTTTCAGCGCCTCAGTGTCGCGATCCAGAGGGGAAATGCCCGCTGCATCCTCGGTTCCTGCCCGGCGTCGGAGGAGTTCGAGGAAATCTACAGCCTCTAGGAAGCGAACTTTTTCTTGTGTCCTCTTAATGTTCATTTTTTGTATAAAATCAGATATGTAACTGTATAACCTTGCATAATAAAGTGTACATCATAATAAAAAAAAAAAAGGGGGTGGTAGGAGAAGTGAACACTCTTTCGTATTCAGAGTTAAATGTCAAGTTTTTCCCTGAGTGCTCTGTGTTCCCTTCTCTGAGGCTGTGGGTCCCTATAATTACACCAGTGGTGGTACCCCCCTATTATTAAATATGACCGAAAAAGTAAGATTAATAATTCTAACACGAATTTTCTCAATCTTTCGTACATTACGCTTCACTGTTGGAGGTAAATCAAAAATTAATTCTCCAAAATTCATTTTTATTTCTAGTCTGACGCGACACGGGCGCGTTTCGTAAAACTTATTACATTTTCAAAGACTTTAGTTCACAAATACACAACTGAATAGAACTTACGTATCTCAGATTTTATATCTACATTTGAGTGAGGTGGGAGGGGTGATGTATAGGTGTTGTGTTAGTTGTCTCTTCAGAGGTTGCATGGCTTTTCACTTTCCTTCTTATGATGTCTTCGACGAAACCATTGGAGAAGCCGTTATTGACTAGGACCTGCCTTACCCTACAGAGTTCTTCGTCGACTTGCTTCCATTCTGAGCTGTGGCTGAGAGCACGGTCGACATATGCGTTAACAACACTCCTCTTGTACCTGTCAGGGCAGTCACTGTTGGCATTTAGGCACATTCCTGTGTTTGTTTCCTTAGTGTAGACTGCAGTGTGGAAACCTCCGCCCTTTTCCATGACTGTTACATCTAGAAAGGGCAGCTTCCCATCCTTTTCCATCTCGTAAGTGAAACGCAGCACAGAACTCTGCTCAAATGCCTCCTTCAGCTCCTGCAGATGTCTGACATCAGGTACCTGTGTAAAAATGTCGTCAACATACCTGCAGTATATGGCCGGTTTCAAGTTCATGTCGACTAAGACTTTTTGCTCGATGGTACCCATGTAGAAGTTTGCAAACAGGACACCTAGGGGAGAACCCATGGCGACCCCATCTACTTGCTTATACATGTGCCCATCCGGGCTCAAGAAGGGTGCCTCTTTAGTACAAGCTTGGAGTAGTTTCCTCAGAATATTTTCTGGTATGTCAAGAGGAGTACAGGCTGGATCACGATACACTCTGTCGGCTATCATTCCGATTGTCTCGTCCACAGGTACGTTGGTAAACAGCGATTCTACGTCCAACGAGGCTCTTATCCCTGTGGCCCGTGTGCCCCGCAGTAAGTCAACAAATTCCTTTGGAGACTTCAGGCTGAAGGCGCAAGGAACATAAGGAGTCAGCAGGCCGTTGAGTCGCTTCGCCAGTCTGTACGTGGGTGTGGGTATCTGGCTAATGATTGGCCGAAGTGGGTTTCCAGGCTTGTGCGTCTTGACATTTCCATACGCATATCCAGGTTTATATTCCCCAATGATCTTTGGCAGGTGGAGTCCGGATTTCTTGGCGTTCACAGTTTCGATCAGTTTGTTGACCTTTGCTTTTAATTCGGCTGTAGTGTCCTTCGTTACCCTTTGGAACTTAGTTTGGTCAGAGAGTATGATGTTCATTTTCGCCAGATATTCGTCTTTTTTAAGAATGACATATATTGGCGACTTGTCACCTCTCCTGACAACTATCTCCTTGTTCTCACGAAGGCTTTTAGCTGCCGCTTTAAGCTCGGGGGACAGTATGGTGCTTCTGTAGTTGCCTCGATTCTTTCCTCCTTCTGCAATAAGTTCTGCTTGTAAGGTATCTTTGGTAGTGACCTTCTTTTGTGTCTCGAGGTCGAATATGTCGTCCAACAGAATTTCCAACTCTACTTTCCGGGCCATCTCACTCGGTCTGGACATAACATGACAGTTTATGCCCAGATTTAGGAGAGTGACTTGGTCCTCAGTGAGGTTAATTCCTGCAAGGTTCAGGAAGCCATCTCTTGGTCGTGGAATTGCCAAAGGTCCTCCATATAATGTTGTTAGTTTCTTGATAATCCTTGTTTCAGTGCTGAGGTGATGTTGGTCTGTGAGGATGTCGAGGTGTTGTTCAATGCGGGTACGGATACTATGGTCGATGTTGCTATTTCTCCACTCGTTTGTAGCATGAAGTAGTTGCGTTTTGTTGTCTTTGATTTCATTCTCTGCCTTGTATATCTGATCACGAATCAGATCCTGGCGATATTTTATCGTGAAGGCTTGATTCCTTGCTGCTGGGTCGTGCGCTTTAATATTAGTATATTTTGGTAGCAGTCTTTCCTGTAGACATATATTATTAAATATGACCGAAAAAGTAAGATTAATAATTCTAACACGAATTTTCTCAATCTTTCGTACATTACGCTTCACTGTTGGAGGTAAATCAAAAATTAATTCTCCAAAATTCATTTTTATTTCTAGTCTGACGCGACACGGGCGCGTTTCGTAAAACTTATTACATTTTCAAAGACTTTAGTTCACAAATACACAACTGAATAGAACTTACGTATCTCAGATTTTATATCTACATTTGAGTGAGGTGGGAGGGGTGATGTGGCATTAACACAAGACAGAACAAGAGGGGATATTAATAGGGTATTAAAAGTATCAACACAAGACAGAACACAAACAATGGGTATTGAATAGAAGTGTTTGTAGAAAGCCTATTGGTCCATATTTTTTGATGCTTCTATATTGGAGCGGAGTCTTGAGGTGGGTAGAATATAGTTGTGCAATAATTGGCTGTTGATTGCTGGTGTTGACTTCTTGATGTGTAGTGCCTCGCAAACGTCAAGCCGCCTGCTATCGCTGTATCTATCGTTGATTTCTGTGTTGTTTACTAGGATTTCTCTGGCGATGGTTTGGTTGTGGGAAGAGATTATATGTTCCTTAATGGAGCCCTGTTGCTTATGCATCGTTAAACGCCTAGAAAGAGATGTTGTTGTCTTGCCTATATACTGGGTCTTTTGGAGCTTACAGTCCCCAAGTGGGCATTTGAAGGCATAGACGACGTTAGTCTCTTTTAAAGCGTTCTGTTTTGTGTCTGGAGAGTTTCTCATGAGTAGGCTGGCCGTTTTTCTGGTTTTATAGTAAATCGTCAGTTGTATCCTCTGATTTTTGTCTGTAGGGATAACGTTTCTATTAACAATATCTTTCAGGACCCTTTCCTCCGTTTTATGAGCTGTGGAAAAGAAGTTCCTGTAAAATAGTCTAATAGGGGGTATAGGTGTTGTGTTAGTTGTCTCTTCAGAGGTTGCATGGCTTTTCACTTTCCTTCTTATGTCTTCGACGAAACCATTGGAGAAGCCGTTATTGACTAGGACCTGCCTTACCCTACAGAGTTCTTCGTCGACTTGCTTCCATTCTGAGCTGTGGCTGAGAGCACGGTCGACATATGCGTTAACAACACTCCTCTTGTACCTGTCAGGGCAGTCACTGTTGGCATTTAGGCACATTCCTATGTTTGTTTCCTTAGTGTAGACTGCAGTGTGGAAACCTCCGCCCTTTTCCATGACTGTTACATCTAGAAAGGGCAGCTTCCCATCCTTTTCCATCTCGTAAGTGAAACGCAGCACAGAACTCTGCTCAAATGCCTCCTTCAGCTCCTGCAGATGTCTGACATCAGGTACCTGTGTAAAAATGTCGTCAACATACCTGCAGTATACGGCCGGTTTCAAGTTCATGTCGACTAAGACTTTTTGCTCGATGGTACCCATATAGAAGTTTGCAAACAGGACACCTAGGGGAGAACCCATGGCGACCCCATCTACTTGCTTATACATGTGCCCATCCGGGCTCAAGAAGGGTGCCTCTTTAGTACAAGCTTGGAGTAGTTTCCTCAGAATATTTTCTGGTATGTCAAGAGGAGTACAGGCTGGATCACGATACACTCTGTCGGCTATCATTCCGATTGTCTCGTCCACAGGTACGTTGGTAAACAGCGATTCTACGTCCAACGAGGCTCTTATCCCTGTGGCCCGTGTGCCCCGCAGTAAGTCAACAAATTCCTTTGGAGACTTCAGGCTGAAGGCGCAAGGAACATAAGGAGTCAGCAGGCCGTTGAGTCGCTTCGCCAGTCTGTACGTGGGTGTGGGTATCTGGCTAATGATTGGCCGAAGTGGGTTTCCAGGCTTGTGCGTCTTGACATTTCCATACGCATATCCAGGTTTATATTCCCCAATGATCTTTGGCAGGTGGAGTCCGGATTTCTTGGCGTTCACAGTTTCGATCAGTTTGTTGACCTTTGCTTTTAATTCGGCTGTAGTGTCCTTCGTTACCCTTTGGAACTTAGTTTGGTCAGAGAGTATGATGTTCATTTTCGCCAGATATTCGTCTTTTTTAAGAATGACATATATTGGCGACTTGTCACCTCTCCTGACAACTATCTCTTTGTTCTCACGAAGGCTTTTAGCTGCCGCTTTAAGCTCGGGGGACAGTATGGTGCTTCTGTAGTTGCCTCGATTCTTTCCTCCTTCTGCAATAAGTTCTGCTTGTAAGGTATCTTTGGTAGTGACCTTCTTTTGTGTCTCGAGGTCGAATATGTCGTCCAACAGAATTTCCAACTCTACTTTCCGGGCCATCTCACTCGGTCTGGACATAACATGACAGTTTATGCCCAGATTTAGGAGAGTGACTTGGTCCTCAGTGAGGTTAATTCCTGCAAGGTTCAGGAAGCCATCTCTTGGTCGTGGAATTGCCATAGGTCCTCCATATAATGTTGTTAGTTTCTTGATAATCCTTGTTTCAGTGCTGAGGTGATGTTGGTCTGTGAGGATGTCGAGGTGTTGTTCAATGCGGGTACGGATACTATGGTCGATGTTGCTATTTCTCCACTCGTTTGTAGCATGAAGTAGTTGCGTTTTGTTGTCTTTGATTTCATTCTCTGCCTTGTATATCTGATCACGAATCAGATCCTGGCGATATTTTATCGTGAAGGCTTGATTCCTTGCTGCTGGGTCGTGCGCTTTAATATTAGTATATTTTGGTAGCAGTCTTTCCTGTAGACATATATTATTAAATATGACCGAAAAAGTAAGATTAATAATTCTAACACGAATTTTCTCAATCTTTCGTACATTACGCTTCACTGTTGGAGGTAAATCAAAAATTAATTCTCCAAAATTCATTTTTATTTCTAGTCTGACGCGACACGGGCGCGTTTCGTAAAACTTATTACATTTTCAAAGACTTTAGTTCACAAATACACAACTGAATAGAACTTACGTATCTCAGATTTTATATCTACATTTGAGTGAGGTGGGAGGGGTGATGTGGCATTAACACAAGACAGAACAAGAGGGGATATTAATAGGGTATTAAAAGTATCAACACAAGACAGAACACAAACAATGGGTATTGAATAGAAGTGTTTGTAGAAAGCCTATTGGTCCATATTTCTTGATGCTTCTATATTGGAGCGGAGTCTTGAGGTGGGTAGAATATAGTTGTGCAATAATTGGCTGTTGATTGCTGGTGTTGACTTCTTGATGTGTAGTGCCTCGCAAACGTCAAGCCGCCTGCTATCGCTGTATCTATCGTTGATTTCTGTGTTGTTTACTAGGATTTCTCTGGCGATGGTTTGGTTGTGGGAAGAGATTATATGTTCCTTAATGGAGCCCTGTTGCTTATGCATCGTTAAACGCCTAGAAAGAGATGTTGTTGTCTTGCCTATATACTGGGTTTTTTGGAGCTTACAGTCCCCAAGTGGGCATTTGAAGGCATAGACGACGTTAGTCTCTTTTAAAGCGTTCTGTTTTGTGTCTGGAGAGTTTCTCATGAGTAGGCTGGCCGTTTTTCTGGTTTTATAGTAAATCGTCAGTTGTATCCTCTGATTTTTGTCTGTAGGGATAACGTTTCTATTAACAATATCTTTCAGGACCCTTTCCTCCGTTTTATGAGCTGTGGAAAAGAAGTTCCTGTAAAATAGTCTAATAGGGGGTATAGGTGTTGTGTTAGTTGTCTCTTCAGAGGTTGCATGGCTTTTCACTTTCCTTCTTATGATGTCTTCGACGAAACCATTGGAGAAGCCGTTATTGACTAGGACCTGCCTTACCCTACGGAGTTCTTCGTCGACTTGCTTCCATTCTGAGCTGTGGCTGAGAGCACGGTCGACATATGCGTTAACAACACTCCTCTTGTACCTGTCAGGGCAGTCACTGTTGGCATTTAGGCACATTCCTATGTTTGTTTCCTTAGTGTAGACTGCAGTGTGGAAACCTCTGCCCTTTTCCATGACTGTTACATCTAGAAAGGGCAGCTTCCCATCCTTTTCCATCTCGTAAGTGAAACGCAGCACAGAACTCTGCTCAAATGCCTCCTTCAGCTCCTGCAGATGTCTGACATCAGGTACCTGTGTAAAAATGTCGTCAACATACCTGCAGTATATGGCCGGTTTCAAGTTCATGTCAAGTTCATGTCAAACCCAGTATATAGGCAAGACAACAACATCTCTTTCTAGGCGTTTAACGATGCATAAGCAACAGGGCTCCATTAAGGAACATATAATCTCTTCCCACAACCAAACCATCGCCAGAGAAATCCTAGTAAACAACACAGAAATCATCGATAGATACAGCGATAGCAGGCGGCTTGACGTTTGCGAGGCACTACACATCAAGAAGTCAACACCAGCAATCAACAGCCAATTATTGCACAACTATATTCTACCCACCTCAAGACTCCGCTCCAATATAGAAGCATCAAGAAATATGGACCAATAGGCTTTCTACAAACACTTCTATTCAATACCCATTGTTTGTGTTCTGTCTTGTGTTGATACTTTTAATACCGTATTAATATCCCCTCTTGTTCTGTCTTGTGTTAATGCCACATCACCCCTCCCACCTCACTCAAATGTAGATATAAAATCTGAGATACGTAAGTTCTATTCAGTTGTGTATTTGTGAACTAAAGTCTTTGAAAATGTAATAAGTTTTACGAAACGCGCCCGTGTCGCGTCAGACTAGAAATAAAAATGAATTTTGGAGAATTAATTTTTGATTTACCTCCAACAGTGAAGCGTAATGTACGAAAGATTGAGAAAATTCGTGTTAGAATTATTAATCTTACTTTTTCGGTCATATTTAATAATATATGTCTACAGGAAAGACTGCTACCAAAATATACTAATATATATATATATATATATATATATATATATATATATATATATATATATATATATATATATATATATATATATATATATATACATTTTTCATCGAATATGGCAGCTTATTCTGTATTAATTATTTTTCTTATATGACTAGTGCTCTTGCATCTTGGTGTAATTGTAAGAGGAGTTCTCCAAAAGTCATCTTCGTTCGAGGTGAAGAAAAAAGAGTTAAATAACTGTAGAATGTATTACACTTATTATAAAAATACACGTTTCGAACCTACATGGTTCATTCTCAAGTGATAGGAAAGTACACGGCATATTGGATTTATTCCATTAGGGGTCAGGTGTAGACAAGTAGATCAATACAAATAATAGAATAAGGTCAAGAATAAGGCGTAAAGGGAAGAAAAGTAAGGCGTTAAAGTTTGGAGAAAGAGGCGAAAATGGGGTACGATTCACATATAAAGATTAATCAGGTGTATTGGGCGTAGCATGTTGGGCAGTGTCCTCTATGTTGGCATCTTCATGTTCCGGTCTTGTTCTTACTCTCGTGGTGGGTAGAGTGAATAGTTCTATAATATGGGTAATTATAGTGGGTTGTTCTATTTTTATGTAGAGTGATCAAGAATTTGTAATCTTCTTACATCTTGGGTTGTGTCTATTATACAAGTGTTTTTATTCAACATTTCTCTTGTTAGGGTGATGTCATGGGCTTGTCTCGTGTGACTTTTGAGGGCACCTGTCAAATGCCTCTTCAGCCCTAAACAAAAAATAATCAATACAGAATATGATATAATATATATACACATAAAAATTCCACACCCCCAGAGGGATTCGGACCCAGACAGCTAGGAGCACTGTGTACCTTTGTGTACCTGGTACCTTAACCACTTGACCACATTGAATGTACAAAAATGTTGGAAGTCGAGAGAACTTATGTACCCAACACCCGACAGCTCTCGGTGGCAAGCTTGGGCATAGTTATTTCATCGAATCACCTCACTTGGTGGGGCCACGTGAGCAACACAAATGTGAACAAGCTAGAACAGTCCCCAAGCCAATATGCAACTGAGAACTCCACACCTCAGAATAATGGGGTGTGGGCATTAGCGTGGTCAAGCGGTTAAGGAACCAGGTACACCAAGGTACACACTGCTCCTACCTGTCTGGGTTCGAATCCTTCTGGGGTGTGGGTTATCCATTCCTCAGTCCTTACCCGTTGGCAGGCTTCTTGGTTGTCTGTTACTGGTAACAAGCTCCGTACTCTTAAATGTTGTGTTTCCTCGTGGCCGTCCTCCTTCCACCGTAACCGGCGGTGGGAAACAGCTCTGGCGAGGTTGCGTATTGGCCATACTCGCTTAACCCATGGTCACTTGATGGAGCGCCGCCCTGCTCCTTATTGTCCAAGTTGCATTGTCCCTCTTACGGTCGTGCATGCCCTTCTTGAATGTCCTGACTTCCAGGACGAGCGTGTGTCTTGCTTTCCGACCGCCCCTCGCGGTCACCTGTCCCTCGATAGAATTCTTGGTGACTCGGATACTTTTGATATCGTTCGCCTTATGCGTTTTTGTTCTCGTATTGGCATCCTTGGTGATATTTAGCGCCCTCTGATTATTTTGCGTATTTGATGGTGCTACATAGCCTTCCCGGTTTGGTGCCTTCTTTTGATAATTACTTACTTACTTCTGGGGTGTGGAATTTTCAGTTGCATATTGGCTTTGGGACCATTCAAGCTTGTTTGCATAAATAAATAAATAAATAAATAAATATACATATATATATATATATATATATATATATATATATATATATATATATATATATATATGTATATATATATATACATATATATATATATATATATATATATATATATATATATATATATATATATATATATATATATATATATACATATACACACATACACTATTTTTGCAATGCTTTTGTGTTATGGTAAGTTGAAGTACTGAAACACTCACGTGTACTCCACCACTGGTGAGACACCCACGTGTACTCCACCACTGGTGAGACACCCACGTGTACTCCACCACTGGTGAGACACCCACGTGTACTCCACCACTGGAACAACACCCACGTGTACTCCACTTCTGGAACAACACCCATGTGTACTCCACCACCGGAACAACACCCACGTGTACTCCACCACTGGAACAACACCCACGTGTACTCCACCACTGGAACAACACCCACGTGTACTCCACCACTGGAACAACACCCACGTGTACTCCACCTCTGGAACAACACCCACGTGTACTCCACCACTGGAACAACACCCACGTGTACTCCACCACTGGAACAACACCCACGTGTACTCCACCTCTGGAACAACACCCACGTGTACTCCACCTCTGGAACAACACCCACGTGTACTCCACCACTGGAACAACACCCACGTGTACTCCACCACTGGAACAACACCCACGTGTACTCCACCTCTGGAACAACACCCACGTGTACTCCACCACTGGAACAACACCCACGTGTACTCCACCACTGGAACATCACCCACGTGTACTCCACCACTGGAACAACACTCACGTGTACTCCACCACTGGAACAACACCCACGTGTACTCCACCACTGGAACAACACTCACGTGTACTCCACCACTGGAACAACACCCACGTGTACTCCACCACTGGAACAACACCCACGTGTACTCCACCACTGGTGAGACACCCACGTGTACTCCACCACTGGAACAACACCCACGTGTACTCCACCACTGGAACAACACCCACGTGTACTCCACCACTGGAACAACACCCACGTGTACTCCACCACTGGAACAACACCCACGTGTACTCCACCACTGGAACAACACCCACGTGTACTCCACCACTGGAACAACACCCACGTGTACTCCACCACTGGAACAACACCCACGTGTACTCCACCACTGGAACAACACCCACGTGTACTCCACCACTGGAACAACACCCACGTGTACTCCACCACTGGAACAACACCCACGTGTACTCCACCACTGGAACAACACCCACGTGTACTCCACCACTGGAACAACACCCACGTGTACTCCACCACTGGAACAACACCCACGTGTACTCCACCACTGGAACAACACCCACGTGTACTCCACCACTGGAACAACACCCACGTGTACTCCACCACTGGAACAACACCCACGTGTACTCCACCACTGGAACAACACCCATGTGTACTCCACCACTGGAACAACACCCAGGACACCACGATGAGTGCCATCACTTGGAACAAACCGGTGTGTTCCACACATCACAGGTGCATAACGGCACTAAAAAATATATGTTGATTTCTCTCTATTTTATTTACAAAAATAGTCAATTTCCTGACAATGTTTTGGTTATCACGTCCCCGAGGGAAGGGTTGTCAGTCATCGGAAGTGAGAGGTGATGACCAGTTGACTGAGGGCGCTGAAGAGTATGATGACCTGAATGGAATATGTCTCGTTGACGGAGGTGTTGTACCCGCTCTGTTGGACGGCGGCCTGGTGCTGACCTGTAGGGTGATGTCTGTTAGTGCTGGGTTAGTACACACACACACACACACACACACACACACACACACACACACACACACACACACACACACTGGTGCTGACCTGTAGGGTGATGTCTGTTAGTGGTGGGTTAGTACACACACACACACACACACACACACACACACACACACACACACACTGGTGCTGACCTGTAGGGGAGATGTTTGTTAGTGCTGGGTTAGTACACACTCACACACACACACACACACACACACACACACACACACACACACACACTGGTGCTGACCTGTAGGGTGATGTCTGTTAGTGGTGGGTTAGTACACACACACACACACACACACACACACACACACACACACACACACACACACACACACACACACACACACACACACACACACACACACACACATAAAGGGTGACAGGCAAGAGGCACTGAACTACAGGCCAGTGTCCTTAACTTGTATACCATGCAAGGTGATGGAGAAGATTGTGAGAAAAAACCTAGTAACACGTCTGGAGAGAAGAGACTTCGTGACAACCCATCAACATGGGTTCAGGGAGGGTAAATCTTGCCTTACAGGATTGATAGATTTCTATGACCAGGTGACAAAGATTAAGCAAGAAAGAGAAGGATGGGCGGACTGCATTTTTTGGACTGTCGGAAACCCTTTGACACAGTACCCCATAAAAGGTTGATGCATAAGCTGGAGAAACAGGCAGGAGTAACTGGTAGGGCGCTCCAGTGGATAAGGGAGTACCTAAGCAATAGGAAGCAGAGAGTTATAGTGAGGGGTGAGACCTCAGAATGGCGTGAAGTCACCAGTGGAGTCCCACAGGGCTCTGTGCTTGGACCTATCCTGTTTCTGATATACGTAAATGATCTCCCAGAGGGTATAGACTCATTCCTCTCAATGTTTGCTGACGATGCCAAAATTATGAGAAGAATTAAGATAAAGGAGGACAGCTTGAGGCTTCAAGAAGACCTGGACAAGCTGCAGGAATGGTCGAACAAATGGATGTTAGAGTTTAACCCAAGCAAATGTAATGTAATGAAGATACGGGTAGGAAGCAGGAGACCAGATACAAGGTATCACTTGGGAGATGAAATACTTCAAGAGTCAGAGAGAGAGAAACTTTGGGGCACACGTGAGGAGGAGTTTTCAGTTGCATATTGTCCTGGGGACCATTCAGGCTTGTTCGCATTTGTGTTCCTCACGTGTGCCCCAAAGAATGAGGTGATTTGGTAAAATGCTATGCCCAAGATTACTATCCGAGTGCCGGCGGTGGGGTGGTTCAAATAGCCTCGGCTATCACCTCATTTTGTCCGGTCGTGATGGTCAAGTGGATTAAGGCGTCTTGTACATACCAGTTGCGTGGCTCCTGGGAGTATGGGTTCGAGTCACTTCTGGGGTGTGAGTTTTCAGTTGCATATTGTCCTGGGGACCATTCAGGCTTGTTCGCATTTGTGTTCCTCACGTGTGCCCCAAAGAATGAGGTGATTTGGTAAAATGCTATGCCCAAGATTACTATCCGAGTGCCGGCGGTGGGGTGGTTCAAATAGCCTCGGCTATCACCTCATTTTGTCCGGTCGTGATGGTCAAGTGGATTAAGGCGTCTTGTACATACCAGTTGCGTGGCTCCTGGGAGTATGGGTTCGAGTCACTTCTGGGGTGTGAGTTTTCAGTTGCATATTGTCCTGGGGACCATTCAGGCTTGTTCGCATTTGTGTTCCTCACGTGTGCCCCAAAGAATGAGGTGATTTGGTAAAATGCTATGCCCAAGATTACTATCCGAGTGCCGGCGGTGGGGTGGTTCAAATAGCCTCGGCTATCACCTCATTTTGTCCGGTCGTGATGGTCAAGTGGATTAAGGCGTCTTGTACATACCAGTTGCGTGGCTCCTGGGAGTATGGGTTCGAGTCACTTCTGGGGTGTGAGTTTTCAGTTGCATATTGTCCTGGGGACCATTCAGGCTTGTTCGCATTTGTGTTCCTCACGTGTGCCCCAAAGAATGAGGTGATTTGGTAAAATGCTATGCCCAAGATTACTATCCGAGTGCCGGCGGTGGGGTGGTTCAAATAGCCTCGGCTATCACCTCATTTTGTCCGGTCGTGATGGTCAAGTGGATTAAGGCGTCTTGTACATACCAGTTGCGTGGCTCCTGGGAGTATGGGTTCGAGTCACTTCTGGGGTGTGAGTTTTCAGTTGCATATTGTCCTGGGGACCATTCAGGCTTGTTCGCATTTGTGTTCCTCACGTGTGCCCCAAAGAATGAGGTGATTTGGTAAAATGCTATGCCCAAGATTACTATCCGAGTGCCGGCGGTGGGGTGGTTCAAATAGCCTCGGCTATCACCTCATTTTGTCCGGTCGTGATGGTCAAGTGGATTAAGGCGTCTTGTACATACCAGTTGCGTGGCTCCTGGGAGTATGGGTTCGAGTCACTTCTGGGGTGTGAGTTTTCAGTTGCATATTGTCCTGGGGACCATTCAGGCTTGTTCGCATTTGTGTTCCTCACGTGTGCCCCAAAGAATGAGGTGATTTGGTAAAATGCTATGCCCAAGATTACTATCCGAGTGCCGGCGGTGGGGTGGTTCAAATAGCCTCGGCTATCACCTCATTTTGTCCGGTCGTGATGGTCAAGTGGATTAAGGCGTCTTGTACATACCAGTTGCGTGGCTCCTGGGAGTATGGGTTCGAGTCACTTCTGGGGTGTGAGTTTTCAGTTGCATATTGTCCTGGGGACCATTCAGGCTTGTTCGCATTTGTGTTCCTCACGTGTGCCCCAAAGAATGAGGTGATTTGGTAAAATGCTATGCCCAAGATTACTATCCGAGTGCCGGCGGTGGGGTGGTTCAAATAGCCTCGGCTATCACCTCATTTTGTCCGGTCGTGATGGTCAAGTGGATTAAGGCGTCTTGTACATACCAGTTGCGTGGCTCCTGGGAGTATGGGTTCGAGTCACTTCTGGGGTGTGAGTTTTCAGTTGCATATTGTCCTGGGGACCATTCAGGCTTGTTCGCATTTGTGTTCCTCACGTGTGCCCCAAAGAATGAGGTGATTTGGTAAAATGCTATGCCCAAGATTACTATCCGAGTGCCGGCGGTGGGGTGGTTCAAATAGCCTCGGCTATCACCTCATTTTGTCCGGTCGTGATGGTCAAGTGGATTAAGGCGTCTTGTACATACCAGTTGCGTGGCTCCTGGGAGTATGGGTTCGAGTCACTTCTGGGGTGTGAGTTTTCAGTTGCATATTGTCCTGGGGACCATTCAGGCTTGTTCGCATTTGTGTTCCTCACGTGTGCCCCAAAGAATGAGGTGATTTGGTAAAATGCTATGCCCAAGATTACTATCCGAGTGCCGGCGGTGGGGTGGTTCAAATAGCCTCGGCTATCACCTCATTTTGTCCGGTCGTGATGGTCAAGTGGATTAAGGCGTCTTGTACATACCAGTTGCGTGGCTCCTGGGAGTATGGGTTCGAGTCACTTCTGGGGTGTGAGTTTTCAGTTGCATATTGTCCTGGGGACCATTCAGGCTTGTTCGCATTTGTGTTCCTCACGTGTGCCCCAAAGAATGAGGTGATTTGGTAAAATGCTATGCCCAAGATTACTATCCGAGTGCCGGCGGTGGGGTGGTTCAAATAGCCTCGGCTATCACCTCATTTTGTCCGGTCGTGATGGTCAAGTGGATTAAGGCGTCTTGTACATACCAGTTGCGTGGCTCCTGGGAGTATGGGTTCGAGTCACTTCTGGGGTGTGAGTTTTCAGTTGCATATTGTCCTGGGGACCATTCAGGCTTGTTCGCATATATATATATATATATATATATATATATATATATATATATATATATATATATATATATATATATATATATATATATATATATATATATATATATATATATATATATATATATATATATATATATATATATATATATGACAGTGTCAGACACCACGGAGGAAGAACTGAAACAGGAATTTCCTTTAGTACTTTCGTATATTAATACATCTTCAGAAGGAGTGACTCCTTCTGAAGATGTATTAATATACGAAAGTACTTAAGGAAATTCCTGTTTCAATTCTTCCTCCGTGATGTCTGACACTGTCAAATTTTTAATCACGTGTTTATTTTTCGTGATTTACACACAACACATAATATATATATATATATATATATATATATATATATATATATATATATATATATATATATATATATATATATTATATATATATATATATATATATATATATATATATATATATATATATATATATATATATATATATATATATATAAACACGTTGTTCACACAACAAACACCATTTAGATCACTCTACGCCTCCTGTACGAGGGATCGGATATGAAGAAAGTCATGATCATAGCGGCGCTGGAAAAGAGATAATGGGGAAGAGAGGAGACGTGATAAAGACATACAAAATATTTGAAGGGAATGATAGGGTGGCAAAGGCGGGAATATTCACAGTAAATATCAGCAGAAGAAGAGGGCATGGACGCCACCTTGAGAAACAGATCACCAATAGTGATAAAATAATTGTTAACGCACGAGGAAGGGGTCCAAGAGCTGAAGCTCGAACCCCACAAGCACAAACAGGTGAGTGTAGTAAAACAATCACGCACGCACGCACGCGCACGAAACGAGTCAAAACCGTCAGATATATCACGTGACACCCCGGGTACGTGGCTCGTACTGGTCGCCCCGGGTACGTGGCTCGTACTGGTCGCCCCGGGTACGTGGCTCGTACTGGTCGCCCCGGGTACGTGGCTCGTACTGGTCGCCCCGGGTACGTGGCTCGTACTGGTCGCCCCGGGTACGTGGCTCGTACTGGTCGCCCCAGGTACGTGGCTAGTACTGGACGCCCCGGGTACGTGGCTCGTACTGTTCACCCCGGGTATGTGGCTCGTACTGGTCGCCCCGGGTACGTGGCTCGTACTGGTCACCCCAGGTACGTGGCTAGTACTGGACGCCCCGGGTACGTGGCTCGTACTGGTCGCCCCGGGTACGTGGCTCGTACTGGTCGCCCCGGGTACGTGGCTCGTACTGGACACCCCAGGTACGTGGCTCGTACTGGTCGCCCCGGGTACGTGGCTCGTACTGGACACCCCAGGTACGTGGCTCGTACTGGTCGCCCCGGGTACGTGGCTCGTACTGGTCGCTCCGGGTACGTGGCTCGTACTGGACACCCCAGGTACGTGGCTCGTACTGGTCGCCCCAGGTACGTGGCTCGTACTGGTCGCTCCGGGTACGTGGCTCGTACTGGACACCCCAGGTACGTGGCTCGTACTGGTCGCCCCGGGTACGTGGCTCGTACTGGTCGCCCTGGGTACGTGGCTCGAACTGGTCGCCCCGGGTACGTGGCTCGTACTGGTCACCCCGGGTACGTGGCTCGTACTGGTCACCCCGGGTACGTGGCTCGTACTGGTCACCCCGGGTACGTGGCTCGTACTGGTTGCCCCGGGTACGTGGCTCGTACTGGTCGCCCCGGGTACGTGGCTTGTACTGGTCACCCCGGGTACGTGGCTCGTACTGGTCGCCCCGGGTACGTGGCTTGTACTGGTCGCCCCGGGTACGTGGCTCGTACTGGTCACCCCGGGTACGTGGCTCGTACTGGTCACCCCGGGTACGTGGCTTGTACTGGTCGCCCCGGGTACGTGGCTTGTACTGGTCGCCCCGGGTACGTGGCTCGTACTGGACACCCCGGGTACGTGGCTCGTACTGGTCGCCCCGGGTACGTGGCTTGTACTGGTCGCCCCGGGTACGTGGCTTGTACTGGTCGCCCCGGGTACGTGGCTCGTACTGGTCGCCCCGGGTACGTGGCTCGTACTGGTCGCCCCGGGTACGTGGCTCGTACTGGTCACCCCGGGTACGTGGCTCGTACTGGTCGCCCCGGGTACGTGGCTCGTACTGGTCACCCCGGGTACGTGGCTCGTACTGGTTGCCCCGGGTACGTGGCTCGTACTGGTCACCCTGGGTACGTGGCTCGTACTGGTCGCCCTGGGTACGTGGCTCGTACTGGTCGCCTCGGGTACGTGGCTCGTACTGGTCGCCCCGGGTACGTGGCTCGTACTGGTCGCCCTGGGTACGTGGCTCGTACTGGTCGCCCTGGGTACGTGGCTCGTACTGGTTGCCTCGGGTACGTGGCTCGTACTGGACACCCTGGGTACGTTGCTCGTACTGGTCGCCCTGGGTACGTGGCTCGTACTGGTCGCCCTGGGTACGTGGCTCGTACTGGTTGCCTCGGGTACGTGGCTCGTACTGGACACCCTGGGTACGTTGCTCGTACTGGTCGCCCCGGGTACGTGGCTCGTACTGGTCGCCCCGGGTACGTGGCTCGTACTGGTTGCCCCGGGTACGTGGCTCGTACTGGTTGCCCCGGGTACGTGGCTCGTACTGGTCACCCTGGGTACGTGGCTCGTACTGGTCGCCCTGGGTACGTGGCTCGTACTGGTCGCCTCGGGTACGTGGCTCGTACTGGTCGCCCCGGGTACGTGGCTCGTACTGGTCGCCCTGGGTACGTGGCTCGTACTGGTCGCCCTGGGTACGTGGCTCGTACTGGTCGCCCTGGGTACGTGGCTCGTACTGGTTGCCTCGGGTACGTGGCTCGTACTGGACACCCTGGGTACGTTGCTCGTACTGGTCGCCCTGGGTACGTGGCTCGTACTGGTCGCCCTGGGTACGTGGCTCGTACTGGTTGCCTCGGGTACGTGGCTCGTACTGGACACCCTGGGTACGTTGCTCGTACTGGTCGCCCCGGGTACGTGGCTCGTACTGGTCCCCCCGGGTACGTGGCTCGTACTGGACACCCTGGGTACGTTGCTCGTACTGGACACCCCGGATACGTGGCTCGTACTGAACGCCCCGGGTACGTGGCTCGTACTGGACACCCTGGGTACGTTGCTCGTACTGGACACCCCGGATACGTGGCTCGTACTGAACGCCCAGGGTACGTGGCTCGTACTGAACGCCCAGGGTACGTGGTTCGTACTGAACGCCCAGGGTACGTGGCTCGTACTGAACGCCCAGGGTACGTAGACCCAGCAATAATTCAGAGGAATCCTCTACCGGTTCTGAGGCTTCAGCTGAACACCAGGATGCGTTGTTTTACATGTCGTGGTGTAGTGGTGCAAGGCGTATGCTTGGGAGCACCCAGAGCACAGGGTCGAATCCTCCTAACGACTACTACTGATTTTCTCATTGATACTTCCCTCTACTGTGATTTGTTTGTGTATCTGGTCGATCTGTTAGGCAAACATGAACCAGTTTAACTTGAGCAGCGATCATCTCGTGTCACTCAAACTTGTAAAATACTGAACAATTTGGAGGATGTTGATCCGGACACTTTCTCCTTCAGGTCAGATGTAACACAAACAAGGAGCAACGGGTCAAGCTCAACAAGCCACAATGTTGGACTGAGAACAGCAGATGCTTTTTCAACCACAGGGTTATTAACCCACGGAACCGCCTACCCGCCGACGCCGTAAATGCCAAAACTCTGTCAAATTTTGTAATCCAGCTGGAAAAAACCTTTAGGGCAAATTGGGGGGGGGGGACCTTTGACCAGCCGCCGGCTTGCTATCCTCGTCGAGGCTACTATAACATGTTAGTGGCCCTCAGGTAAATTCGGGTAAAACGTTTTGGAAGCTAGAGAACCAACAGATGAACAAATCCACAAGGGCCGTGAGGAGGGTTCGAACCTACGCCCGAGAGGATCCCAGACACTGCCATAGTCGACTGAGCTACGACATAGTCAAAGAATTGCAACCGGAAGTTCTACTGACCTTACTGGGATCCTGCAGCCTCTCCGAGACACAAACCAGGATTTTACACAATTCCCCCCATGCATTGGGGGAATTGAGATGCATGACGCTATTGTGATTTCTGTGTGTAGTGTGTAGAGAAGCTACAGTTCCTTCTTCAGTTCAGTTCGTGGTTGTAGCCAGAATAACAAGGTGGTAAAGCTGGCAACGTGCAGCAATAGCAGCCTGCAGGCCACAACACTCTACACACCTGTACTTGTCACACACCTCGTCCTCTTAAGCTGCCCCAACGTCAAGAAACTGTCATTCTAGAGTGGCCTTATGCGCACCTACCAGAGGACCCAAAACAGAAAACGGGACAGTACGTCAAATCCGCGAGCCGCTTCCCTTTTCTAGTATAACAATTTGTGGCCTCAGGTGGCGTGTACGTCAAAATGCGACGTTCTACTAGAGGGACGGGCTGGGTCAAGGCCTAATCACGTCGGCAGTTGTAGTCGACCTTGAGGGAAGGCTGAACAGAGGCTACAGTCAAGGATTGGCGCCCAGTAAATCCTCCCCCACAAGGATACGAACCCAGGCCAAAGCGCTCGTGAAACGCCAGGGGAGTGTCTTACCACTTCACCACGGAGATTGCTAAAGTTACGATAAGTTACCCCAAAGTTAGGATAAATTATTGCGAAGTTACAATAAGTTATTGCAACATTATTATAAGTTAGTGCCCTCGAGGAAGAGTAGACTAGTGTGGGACCTAAGAGTTGGTCATAGAAAACGGAATCCCAGATAGCATTTCTGTGTGTATTTTAGCGCATCAAAGGGAAGAGGAGCCGAGGGCTACACAAAGGAAAGAGCACTACACTCCGAGGTAAAGTTAGTGAAACCTGCAAAGATTTTCCGTGGACTTTAGAGCAGAAAATTACTGAATACCCCCAGCACTCTAGAGCCGCGCGGCTGTCAAAGGAAAACGCAGACAAGTTTATGGGGAGACTGCAGCAGATGACGAGCAGGTGATTGCCTGCCCTATCTTACCTGCAAGTATTTACCCCTATGTCTGTAACATTTAAACTTTGATATATGGACAACACTTTACGATGATGTGATATATATATATATACAACTTTAGAACACTTTCCCACCAGGAGACTCGAACCCTAGCCAGCACAGAAGCCTTCCAGCAACTGGCATAACAGGTACGCCTTAACCCTCTGCACCACCACTCAGACCCTTAAAAGAGATGGTAATTTCGGAGTATTTAAATACCCCAAAGAGCAACAGAGCAAGTGAGGGGTCATTTAGACGTTAATTTCATCAAGTCCCTGTTAATATGGGAAGACACAGTGTCTCTGCTTAAGGCACAACTCTCCTAAACACGAGAGTTAAGTATACAACTTTAGAACACTTTCCCACCAGGAGACTCGAACCCTAGCCAGCACAGAAGCCTTCCAGCAACTGGCATAACAGGTACGCCTTAACCCTCTGCACCACCACTCAGACCCTTAAAAGAGATGGTAATTTCGGAGTATTTAAATACCCCAAAGATCAACACCTCCCAAGAGCACCAGAGCAAGTGAGGGGTCATTTAGACGTTAATTTCATCAAGTCCCTGTTAATATGGGAAGACACAGTGTCTCTGCTTAAGGCACAACTCTCCTAAACACGAGAGTTAAGTATACAACTTTAGAACACTTTCCCACCAGGAGACTCGAACCCTAGCCAGCACAGAAGCCTTCCAGCAACTGGCATAACAGGTACGCCTTAACCCTCTGCACCACCACTCAGACCCTTAAAAGAGATGGTAATTTCGGAGTATTTAAATACCCCAAAGATCAACACCTCCCAAGAGCACCAGAGCAAGTGAGGGGTCATTTAGACGTTAATTTCATCAAGTCCCTGTTAATATGGGAAGACACAGTGTCTCTGCTTAAGGCACAACTCTCCTAAACACGAGAGTTAAGTATACAACTTTAGAACACTTTCCCACCAGGAGACTCGAACCCTAGCCAGCACAGAAGCCTTCCAGCAACTGGCATAACAGGTACGCCTTAACCCTCTGCACCACCACTCAGACCCTTAAAAGAGATGGTAATTTCGGAGTATTTAAATACCCCAAAGATCAACACCTCCCAAGAGCACCAGAGCAAGTGAGGGGTCATTTAGACGTTAATTTCATCAAGTCCCTGTTAATATGGGAAGACACAGTGTCTCTGCTTAAGGCACAACTCTCCTAAACACGAGAGTTAAGTATACAACTTTAGAACACTTTCCCACCAGGAGACTCGAACCCTAGCCAGCACAGAAGCCTTCCAGCAACTGGCATAACAGGTACGCCTTAACCCTCTGCACCACCACTCAGACCCTTAAAAGAGATGGTAATTTCGGAGTATTTAAATACCCCAAAGATCAACACCTCCCAAGAGCACCAGAGCAAGTGAGGGGTCATTTAGACGTTAATTTCATCAAGTCCCTGTTAATATGGGAAGACACAGTGTCTCTGCTTAAGGCACAACTCTCCTAAACACGAGAGTTAAGTATACAACTTTAGAACACTTTCCCACCAGGAGACTCGAACCCTAGCCAGCACAGAAGCCTTCCAGCAACTGGCATAACAGGTACGCCTTAACCCTCTGCACCACCACTCAGACCCTTAAAAGAGATGGTAATTTCGGAGTATTTAAATACCCCAAAGATCAACACCTCCCAAGAGCACCAGAGCAAGTGAGGGGTCATTTAGACGTTAATTTCATCAAGTCCCTGTTAATATGGGAAGACACAGTGTCTCTGCTTAAGGCACAACTCTCCTAAACACGAGAGTTAAGTATACAACTTTAGAACACTTTCCCACCAGGAGACTCGAACCCTAGCCAGCACAGAAGCCTTCCAGCAACTGGCATAACAGGTACGCCTTAACCCTCTGCACCACCACTCAGACCCTTAAAAGAGATGGTAATTTCGGAGTATTTAAATACCCCAAAGATCAACACCTCCCAAGAGCACCAGAGCAAGTGAGGGGTCATTTAGACGTTAATTTCATCAAGTCCCTGTTAATATGGGAAGACACAGTGTCTCTGCTTAAGGCACAACTCTCCTAAACACGAGAGTTAAGTATACAACTTTAGAACACTTTCCCACCAGGAGACTCGAACCCTAGCCAGCACAGAAGCCTTCCAGCAACTGGCATAACAGGTACGCCTTAACCCTCTGCACCACCACTCAGACCCTTAAAAGAGATGGTAATTTCGGAGTATTTAAATACCCCAAAGATCAACACCTCCCAAGAGCACCAGAGCAAGTGAGGGGTCATTTAGACGTTAATTTCATCAAGTCCCTGTTAATATGGGAAGACACAGTGTCTCTGCTTAAGGCACAACTCTCCTAAACACGAGAGTTAAGTATACAACTTTAGAACACTTTCCCACCAGGAGACTCGAACCCTAGCCAGCACAGAAGCCTTCCAGCAACTGGCATAACAGGTACGCCTTAACCCTCTGCACCACCACTCAGACCCTTAAAAGAGATGGTAATTTCGGAGTATTTAAATACCCCAAAGATCAACACCTCCCAAGAGCACCAGAGCAAGTGAGGGGTCATTTAGACGTTAATTTCATCAAGTCCCTGTTAATATGGGAAGACACAGTGTCTCTGCTTAAGGCACAACTCTCCTAAACACGAGAGTTAAGTATACAACTTTAGAACACTTTCCCACCAGGAGACTCGAACCCTAGCCAGCACAGAAGCCTTCCAGCAACTGGCATAACAGGTACGCCTTAACCCTCTGCACCACCACTCAGACCCTTAAAAGAGATGGTAATTTCGGAGTATTTAAATACCCCAAAGATCAACACCTCCCAAGAGCACCAGAGCAAGTGAGGGGTCATTTAGACGTTAATTTCATCAAGTCCCTGTTAATATGGGAAGACACAGTGTCTCTGCTTAAGGCACAACTCTCCTAAACACGAGAGTTAAGTATACAACTTTAGAACACTTTCCCACCAGGAGACTCGAACCCTAGCCAGCACAGAAGCCTTCCAGCAACTGGCATAACAGGTACGCCTTAACCCTCTGCACCACCACTCAGACCCTTAAAAGAGATGGTAATTTCGGAGTATTTAAATACCCCAAAGATCAACACCTCCCAAGAGCACCAGAGCAAGTGAGGGGTCATTTAGACGTTAATTTCATCAAGTCCCTGTTAATATGGGAAGACACAGTGTCTCTGCTTAAGGCACAACTCTCCTAAACACGAGAGTTAAGTATACAACTTTAGAACACTTTCCCACCAGGAGACTCGAACCCTAGCCAGCACAGAAGCCTTCCAGCAACTGGCATAACAGGTACGCCTTAACCCTCTGCACCACCACTCAGACCCTTAAAAGAGATGGTAATTTCGGAGTATTTAAATACCCCAAAGATCAACACCTCCCAAGAGCACCAGAGCAAGTGAGGGGTCATTTAGACGTTAATTTCATCAAGTCCCTGTTAATATGGGAAGACACAGTGTCTCTGCTTAAGGCACAACTCTCCTAAACACGAGAGTTAAGTATACAACTTTAGAACACTTTCCCACCAGGAGACTCGAACCCTAGCCAGCACAGAAGCCTTCCAGCAACTGGCATAACAGGTACGCCTTAACCCTCTGCACCACCACTCAGACCCTTAAAAGAGATGGTAATTTCGGAGTATTTAAATACCCCAAAGATCAACACCTCCCAAGAGCACCAGAGCAAGTGAGGGGTCATTTAGACGTTAATTTCATCAAGTCCCTGTTAATATGGGAAGACACAGTGTCTCTGCTTAAGGCACAACTCTCCTAAACACGAGAGTTAAGTATACAACTTTAGAACACTTTCCCACCAGGAGACTCGAACCCTAGCCAGCACAGAAGCCTTCCAGCAACTGGCATAACAGGTACGCCTTAACCCTCTGCACCACCACTCAGACCCTTAAAAGAGATGGTAATTTCGGAGTATTTAAATACCCCAAAGATCAACACCTCCCAAGAGCACCAGAGCAAGTGAGGGGTCATTTAGACGTTAATTTCATCAAGTCCCTGTTAATATGGGAAGACACAGTGTCTCTGCTTAAGGCACAACTCTCCTAAACACGAGAGTTAAGTATACAACTTTAGAACACTTTCCCACCAGGAGACTCGAACCCTAGCCAGCACAGAAGCCTTCCAGCAACTGGCATAACAGGTACGCCTTAACCCTCTGCACCACCACTCAGACCCTTAAAAGAGATGGTAATTTCGGAGTATTTAAATACCCCAAAGATCAACACCTCCCAAGAGCACCAGAGCAAGTGAGGGGTCATTTAGACGTTAATTTCATCAAGTCCCTGTTAATATGGGAAGACACAGTGTCTCTGCTTAAGGCACAACTCTCCTAAACACGAGAGTTAAGTATACAACTTTAGAACACTTTCCCACCAGGAGACTCGAACCCTAGCCAGCACAGAAGCCTTCCAGCAACTGGCATAACAGGTACGCCTTAACCCTCTGCACCACCACTCAGACCCTTAAAAGAGATGGTAATTTCGGAGTATTTAAATACCCCAAAGATCAACACCTCCCAAGAGCACCAGAGCAAGTGAGGGGTCATTTAGACGTTAATTTCATCAAGTCCCTGTTAATATGGGAAGACACAGTGTCTCTGCTTAAGGCACAACTCTCCTAAACACGAGAGTTAAGTATACAACTTTAGAACACTTTCCCACCAGGAGACTCGAACCCTAGCCAGCACAGAAGCCTTCCAGCAACTGGCATAACAGGTACGCCTTAACCCTCTGCACCACCACTCAGACCCTTAAAAGAGATGGTAATTTCGGAGTATTTAAATACCCCAAAGATCAACACCTCCCAAGAGCACCAGAGCAAGTGAGGGGTCATTTAGACGTTAATTTCATCAAGTCCCTGTTAATATGGGAAGACACAGTGTCTCTGCTTAAGGCACAACTCTCCTAAACACGAGAGTTAAGTATACAACTTTAGAACACTTTCCCACCAGGAGACTCGAACCCTAGCCAGCACAGAAGCCTTCCAGCAACTGGCATAACAGGTACGCCTTAACCCTCTGCACCACCACTCAGACCCTTAAAAGAGATGGTAATTTCGGAGTATTTAAATACCCCAAAGATCAACACCTCCCAAGAGCACCAGAGCAAGTGAGGGGTCATTTAGACGTTAATTTCATCAAGTCCCTGTTAATATGGGAAGACACAGTGTCTCTGCTTAAGGCACAACTCTCCTAAACACGAGAGTTAAGTATACAACTTTAGAACACTTTCCCACCAGGAGACTCGAACCCTAGCCAGCACAGAAGCCTTCCAGCAACTGGCATAACAGGTACGCCTTAACCCTCTGCACCACCACTCAGACCCTTAAAAGAGATGGTAATTTCGGAGTATTTAAATACCCCAAAGATCAACACCTCCCAAGAGCACCAGAGCAAGTGAGGGGTCATTTAGACGTTAATTTCATCAAGTCCCTGTTAATATGGGAAGACACAGTGTCTCTGCTTAAGGCACAACTCTCCTAAACACGAGAGTTAAGTATACAACTTTAGAACACTTTCCCACCAGGAGACTCGAACCCTAGCCAGCACAGAAGCCTTCCAGCAACTGGCATAACAGGTACGCCTTAACCCTCTGCACCACCACTCAGACCCTTAAAAGAGATGGTAATTTCGGAGTATTTAAATACCCCAAAGATCAACACCTCCCAAGAGCACCAGAGCAAGTGAGGGGTCATTTAGACGTTAATTTCATCAAGTCCCTGTTAATATGGGAAGACACAGTGTCTCTGCTTAAGGCACAACTCTCCTAAACACGAGAGTTAAGTATACAACTTTAGAACACTTTCCCACCAGGAGACTCGAACCCTAGCCAGCACAGAAGCCTTCCAGCAACTGGCATAACAGGTACGCCTTAACCCTCTGCACCACCACTCAGACCCTTAAAAGAGATGGTAATTTCGGAGTATTTAAATACCCCAAAGATCAACACCTCCCAAGAGCACCAGAGCAAGTGAGGGGTCATTTAGACGTTAATTTCATCAAGTCCCTGTTAATATGGGAAGACACAGTGTCTCTGCTTAAGGCACAACTCTCCTAAACACGAGAGTTAAGTATACAACTTTAGAACACTTTCCCACCAGGAGACTCGAACCCTAGCCAGCACAGAAGCCTTCCAGCAACTGGCATAACAGGTACGCCTTAACCCTCTGCACCACCACTCAGACCCTTAAAAGAGATGGTAATTTCGGAGTATTTAAATACCCCAAAGATCAACACCTCCCAAGAGCACCAGAGCAAGTGAGGGGTCATTTAGACGTTAATTTCATCAAGTCCCTGTTAATATGGGAAGACACAGTGTCTCTGCTTAAGGCACAACTCTCCTAAACACGAGAGTTAAGTATACAACTTTAGAACACTTTCCCACCAGGAGACTCGAACCCTAGCCAGCACAGAAGCCTTCCAGCAACTGGCATAACAGGTACGCCTTAACCCTCTGCACCACCACTCAGACCCTTAAAAGAGATGGTAATTTCGGAGTATTTAAATACCCCAAAGATCAACACCTCCCAAGAGCACCAGAGCAAGTGAGGGGTCATTTAGACGTTAATTTCATCAAGTCCCTGTTAATATGGGAAGACACAGTGTCTCTGCTTAAGGCACAACTCTCCTAAACACGAGAGTTAAGTATACAACTTTAGAACACTTTCCCACCAGGAGACTCGAACCCTAGCCAGCACAGAAGCCTTCCAGCAACTGGCATAACAGGTACGCCTTAACCCTCTGCACCACCACTCAGACCCTTAAAAGAGATGGTAATTTCGGAGTATTTAAATACCCCAAAGATCAACACCTCCCAAGAGCACCAGAGCAAGTGAGGGGTCATTTAGACGTTAATTTCATCAAGTCCCTGTTAATATGGGAAGACACAGTGTCTCTGCTTAAGGCACAACTCTCCTAAACACGAGAGTTAAGTATACAACTTTAGAACACTTTCCCACCAGGAGACTCGAACCCTAGCCAGCACAGAAGCCTTCCAGCAACTGGCATAACAGGTACGCCTTAACCCTCTGCACCACCACTCAGACCCTTAAAAGAGATGGTAATTTCGGAGTATTTAAATACCCCAAAGATCAACACCTCCCAAGAGCACCAGAGCAAGTGAGGGGTCATTTAGACGTTAATTTCATCAAGTCCCTGTTAATATGGGAAGACACAGTGTCTCTGCTTAAGGCACAACTCTCCTAAACACGAGAGTTAAGTATACAACTTTAGAACACTTTCCCACCAGGAGACTCGAACCCTAGCCAGCACAGAAGCCTTCCAGCAACTGGCATAACAGGTACGCCTTAACCCTCTGCACCACCACTCAGACCCTTAAAAGAGATGGTAATTTCGGAGTATTTAAATACCCCAAAGATCAACACCTCCCAAGAGCACCAGAGCAAGTGAGGGGTCATTTAGACGTTAATTTCATCAAGTCCCTGTTAATATGGGAAGACACAGTGTCTCTGCTTAAGGCACAACTCTCCTAAACACGAGAGTTAAGTATACAACTTTAGAACACTTTCCCACCAGGAGACTCGAACCCTAGCCAGCACAGAAGCCTTCCAGCAACTGGCATAACAGGTACGCCTTAACCCTCTGCACCACCACTCAGACCCTTAAAAGAGATGGTAATTTCGGAGTATTTAAATACCCCAAAGATCAACACCTCCCAAGAGCACCAGAGCAAGTGAGGGGTCATTTAGACGTTAATTTCATCAAGTCCCTGTTAATATGGGAAGACACAGTGTCTCTGCTTAAGGCACAACTCTCCTAAACACGAGAGTTAAGTATACAACTTTAGAACACTTTCCCACCAGGAGACTCGAACCCTAGCCAGCACAGAAGCCTTCCAGCAACTGGCATAACAGGTACGCCTTAACCCTCTGCACCACCACTCAGACCCTTAAAAGAGATGGTAATTTCGGAGTATTTAAATACCCCAAAGATCAACACCTCCCAAGAGCACCAGAGCAAGTGAGGGGTCATTTAGACGTTAATTTCATCAAGTCCCTGTTAATATGGGAAGACACAGTGTCTCTGCTTAAGGCACAACTCTCCTAAACACGAGAGTTAAGTATACAACTTTAGAACACTTTCCCACCAGGAGACTCGAACCCTAGCCAGCACAGAAGCCTTCCAGCAACTGGCATAACAGGTACGCCTTAACCCTCTGCACCACCACTCAGACCCTTAAAAGAGATGGTAATTTCGGAGTATTTAAATACCCCAAAGATCAACACCTCCCAAGAGCACCAGAGCAAGTGAGGGGTCATTTAGACGTTAATTTCATCAAGTCCCTGTTAATATGGGAAGACACAGTGTCTCTGCTTAAGGCACAACTCTCCTAAACACGAGAGTTAAGTATACAACTTTAGAACACTTTCCCACCAGGAGACTCGAACCCTAGCCAGCACAGAAGCCTTCCAGCAACTGGCATAACAGGTACGCCTTAACCCTCTGCACCACCACTCAGACCCTTAAAAGAGATGGTAATTTCGGAGTATTTAAATACCCCAAAGATCAACACCTCCCAAGAGCACCAGAGCAAGTGAGGGGTCATTTAGACGTTAATTTCATCAAGTCCCTGTTAATATGGGAAGACACAGTGTCTCTGCTTAAGGCACAACTCTCCTAAACACGAGAGTTAAGTATACAACTTTAGAACACTTTCCCACCAGGAGACTCGAACCCTAGCCAGCACAGAAGCCTTCCAGCAACTGGCATAACAGGTACGCCTTAACCCTCTGCACCACCACTCAGACCCTTAAAAGAGATGGTAATTTCGGAGTATTTAAATACCCCAAAGATCAACACCTCCCAAGAGCACCAGAGCAAGTGAGGGGTCATTTAGACGTTAATTTCATCAAGTCCCTGTTAATATGGGAAGACACAGTGTCTCTGCTTAAGGCACAACTCTCCTAAACACGAGAGTTAAGTATACAACTTTAGAACACTTTCCCACCAGGAGACTCGAACCCTAGCCAGCACAGAAGCCTTCCAGCAACTGGCATAACAGGTACGCCTTAACCCTCTGCACCACCACTCAGACCCTTAAAAGAGATGGTAATTTCGGAGTATTTAAATACCCCAAAGATCAACACCTCCCAAGAGCACCAGAGCAAGTGAGGGGTCATTTAGACGTTAATTTCATCAAGTCCCTGTTAATATGGGAAGACACAGTGTCTCTGCTTAAGGCACAACTCTCCTAAACACGAGAGTTAAGTATACAACTTTAGAACACTTTCCCACCAGGAGACTCGAACCCTAGCCAGCACAGAAGCCTTCCAGCAACTGGCATAACAGGTACGCCTTAACCCTCTGCACCACCACTCAGACCCTTAAAAGAGATGGTAATTTCGGAGTATTTAAATACCCCAAAGATCAACACCTCCCAAGAGCACCAGAGCAAGTGAGGGGTCATTTAGACGTTAATTTCATCAAGTCCCTGTTAATATGGGAAGACACAGTGTCTCTGCTTAAGGCACAACTCTCCTAAACACGAGAGTTAAGTATACAACTTTAGAACACTTTCCCACCAGGAGACTCGAACCCTAGCCAGCACAGAAGCCTTCCAGCAACTGGCATAACAGGTACGCCTTAACCCTCTGCACCACCACTCAGACCCTTAAAAGAGATGGTAATTTCGGAGTATTTAAATACCCCAAAGATCAACACCTCCCAAGAGCACCAGAGCAAGTGAGGGGTCATTTAGACGTTAATTTCATCAAGTCCCTGTTAATATGGGAAGACACAGTGTCTCTGCTTAAGGCACAACTCTCCTAAACACGAGAGTTAAGTATACAACTTTAGAACACTTTCCCACCAGGAGACTCGAACCCTAGCCAGCACAGAAGCCTTCCAGCAACTGGCATAACAGGTACGCCTTAACCCTCTGCACCACCACTCAGACCCTTAAAAGAGATGGTAATTTCGGAGTATTTAAATACCCCAAAGATCAACACCTCCCAAGAGCACCAGAGCAAGTGAGGGGTCATTTAGACGTTAATTTCATCAAGTCCCTGTTAATATGGGAAGACACAGTGTCTCTGCTTAAGGCACAACTCTCCTAAACACGAGAGTTAAGTATACAACTTTAGAACACTTTCCCACCAGGAGACTCGAACCCTAGCCAGCACAGAAGCCTTCCAGCAACTGGCATAACAGGTACGCCTTAACCCTCTGCACCACCACTCAGACCCTTAAAAGAGATGGTAATTTCGGAGTATTTAAATACCCCAAAGATCAACACCTCCCAAGAGCACCAGAGCAAGTGAGGGGTCATTTAGACGTTAATTTCATCAAGTCCCTGTTAATATGGGAAGACACAGTGTCTCTGCTTAAGGCACAACTCTCCTAAACACGAGAGTTAAGTATACAACTTTAGAACACTTTCCCACCAGGAGACTCGAACCCTAGCCAGCACAGAAGCCTTCCAGCAACTGGCATAACAGGTACGCCTTAACCCTCTGCACCACCACTCAGACCCTTAAAAGAGATGGTAATTTCGGAGTATTTAAATACCCCAAAGATCAACACCTCCCAAGAGCACCAGAGCAAGTGAGGGGTCATTTAGACGTTAATTTCATCAAGTCCCTGTTAATATGGGAAGACACAGTGTCTCTGCTTAAGGCACAACTCTCCTAAACACGAGAGTTAAGTATACAACTTTAGAACACTTTCCCACCAGGAGACTCGAACCCTAGCCAGCACAGAAGCCTTCCAGCAACTGGCATAACAGGTACGCCTTAACCCTCTGCACCACCACTCAGACCCTTAAAAGAGATGGTAATTTCGGAGTATTTAAATACCCCAAAGATCAACACCTCCCAAGAGCACCAGAGCAAGTGAGGGGTCATTTAGACGTTAATTTCATCAAGTCCCTGTTAATATGGGAAGACACAGTGTCTCTGCTTAAGGCACAACTCTCCTAAACACGAGAGTTAAGTATACAACTTTAGAACACTTTCCCACCAGGAGACTCGAACCCTAGCCAGCACAGAAGCCTTCCAGCAACTGGCATAACAGGTACGCCTTAACCCTCTGCACCACCACTCAGACCCTTAAAAGAGATGGTAATTTCGGAGTATTTAAATACCCCAAAGATCAACACCTCCCAAGAGCACCAGAGCAAGTGAGGGGTCATTTAGACGTTAATTTCATCAAGTCCCTGTTAATATGGGAAGACACAGTGTCTCTGCTTAAGGCACAACTCTCCTAAACACGAGAGTTAAGTATACAACTTTAGAACACTTTCCCACCAGGAGACTCGAACCCTAGCCAGCACAGAAGCCTTCCAGCAACTGGCATAACAGGTACGCCTTAACCCTCTGCACCACCACTCAGACCCTTAAAAGAGATGGTAATTTCGGAGTATTTAAATACCCCAAAGATCAACACCTCCCAAGAGCACCAGAGCAAGTGAGGGGTCATTTAGACGTTAATTTCATCAAGTCCCTGTTAATATGGGAAGACACAGTGTCTCTGCTTAAGGCACAACTCTCCTAAACACGAGAGTTAAGTATACAACTTTAGAACACTTTCCCACCAGGAGACTCGAACCCTAGCCAGCACAGAAGCCTTCCAGCAACTGGCATAACAGGTACGCCTTAACCCTCTGCACCACCACTCAGACCCTTAAAAGAGATGGTAATTTCGGAGTATTTAAATACCCCAAAGATCAACACCTCCCAAGAGCACCAGAGCAAGTGAGGGGTCATTTAGACGTTAATTTCATCAAGTCCCTGTTAATATGGGAAGACACAGTGTCTCTGCTTAAGGCACAACTCTCCTAAACACGAGAGTTAAGTATACAACTTTAGAACACTTTCCCACCAGGAGACTCGAACCCTAGCCAGCACAGAAGCCTTCCAGCAACTGGCATAACAGGTACGCCTTAACCCTCTGCACCACCACTCAGACCCTTAAAAGAGATGGTAATTTCGGAGTATTTAAATACCCCAAAGATCAACACCTCCCAAGAGCACCAGAGCAAGTGAGGGGTCATTTAGACGTTAATTTCATCAAGTCCCTGTTAATATGGGAAGACACAGTGTCTCTGCTTAAGGCACAACTCTCCTAAACACGAGAGTTAAGTATACAACTTTAGAACACTTTCCCACCAGGAGACTCGAACCCTAGCCAGCACAGAAGCCTTCCAGCAACTGGCATAACAGGTACGCCTTAACCCTCTGCACCACCACTCAGACCCTTAAAAGAGATGGTAATTTCGGAGTATTTAAATACCCCAAAGATCAACACCTCCCAAGAGCACCAGAGCAAGTGAGGGGTCATTTAGACGTTAATTTCATCAAGTCCCTGTTAATATGGGAAGACACAGTGTCTCTGCTCAAGGCACAACTCTCCTAAACACGAGAGTTAAGTATACAACTTTAGAACACTTTCCCACCAGGAGACTCGAACCCTAGCCAGCACAGAAGCCTTCCAGCAACTGGCATAACAGGTACGCCTTAACCCTCTGCACCACCACTCAGACCCTTAAAAGAGATGGTAATTTCGGAGTATTTAAATACCCCAAAGATCAACACCTCCCAAGAGCACCAGAGCAAGTGAGGGGTCATTTAGACGTTAATTTCATCAAGTCCCTGTTAATATGGGAAGACACAGTGTCTCTGCTTAAGGCACAACTCTCCTAAACACGAGAGTTAAGTATACAACTTTAGAACACTTTCCCACCAGGAGACTCGAACCCTAGCCAGCACAGAAGCCTTCCAGCAACTGGCATAACAGGTACGCCTTAACCCTCTGCACCACCACTCAGACCCTTAAAAGAGATGGTAATTTCGGAGTATTTAAATACCCCAAAGATCAACACCTCCCAAGAGCACCAGAGCAAGTGAGGGGTCATTTAGACGTTAATTTCATCAAGTCCCTGTTAATATGGGAAGACACAGTGTCTCTGCTTAAGGCACAACTCTCCTAAACACGAGAGTTAAGTATACAACTTTAGAACACTTTCCCACCAGGAGACTCGAACCCTAGCCAGCACAGAAGCCTTCCAGCAACTGGCATAACAGGTACGCCTTAACCCTCTGCACCACCACTCAGACCCTTAAAAGAGATGGTAATTTCGGAGTATTTAAATACCCCAAAGATCAACACCTCCCAAGAGCACCAGAGCAAGTGAGGGGTCATTTAGACGTTAATTTCATCAAGTCCCTGTTAATATGGGAAGACACAGTGTCTCTGCTTAAGGCACAACTCTCCTAAACACGAGAGTTAAGTATACAACTTTAGAACACTTTCCCACCAGGAGACTCGAACCCTAGCCAGCACAGAAGCCTTCCAGCAACTGGCATAACAGGTACGCCTTAACCCTCTGCACCACCACTCAGACCCTTAAAAGAGATGGTAATTTCGGAGTATTTAAATACCCCAAAGATCAACACCTCCCAAGAGCACCAGAGCAAGTGAGGGGTCATTTAGACGTTAATTTCATCAAGTCCCTGTTAATATGGGAAGACACAGTGTCTCTGCTTAAGGCACAACTCTCCTAAACACGAGAGTTAAGTATACAACTTTAGAACACTTTCCCACCAGGAGACTCGAACCCTAGCCAGCACAGAAGCCTTCCAGCAACTGGCATAACAGGTACGCCTTAACCCTCTGCACCACCACTCAGACCCTTAAAACAGATGGTAATTTCGGAGTATTTAAATACCCCAAAGATCAACACCTCCCAAGAGCACCAGAGCAAGTGAGGGGTCATTTAGACGTTAATTTCATCAAGTCCCTGTTAATATGGGAAGACACAGTGTCTCTGCTTAAGGCACAACTCTCCTAAACACGAGAGTTAAGTATACAACTTTAGAACACTTTCCCACCAGGAGACTCGAACCCTAGCCAGCACAGAAGCCTTCCAGCAACTGGCATAACAGGTCTTTTAAGGGCCTGAGTGGTGGTGCAGAGGGTTAAGGCGTACCTGTTATGCCAGTTGCTGGAAGGCTTCTGTGCTGGCTAGGGTTCGAGTCTCCTGGTGGGAAAGTGTTCTAAAGTTGTATACTTAACTCTCGTGTTTAGGAGAGTTGTGCCTTAAGCAGAGACACTGTGTCTTCCCATATTAACAGGGACTTGATGAAATTAACGTCTAAATGACCCCTCACTTGCTCTGGTGCTCTTGGGAGGTGTTGATCTTTGGGGTATTTAAATACTCCGAAATTACCATCTCTTTTAAGGGTCTGAGTGGTGGTGCAGAGGGTTAAGGCGTACCTGTTATGCCAGTTGCTGGAAGGCTTCTGTGCTGGCTAGGGTTCGAGTCTCCTGGTGGGAAAGTGTTCTAAAGTTGTATACTTAACTCTCGTGTTTAGGAGAGTTGTGCCTTAAGCAGAGACACTGTGTCTTCCCATATTAACAGGGACTTGATGAAATTAACGTCTAAATGACCCCTCACTTGCTCTGGTGCTCTTGGGAGGTGTTGATCTTTGGGGTATTTAAATACTCCGAAATTACCATCTCTTTTAAGGGTCTGAGTGGTGGTGCAGAGGGTTAAGGCGTACCTGTTATGCCAGTTGCTGGAAGGCTTCTGTGCTGGCTAGGGTTCGAGTCTCCTGGTGGGAAAGTGTTCTAAAGTTGTATACTTAACTCTCGTGTTTAGGAGAGTTGTGCCTTAAGCAGAGACACTGTGTCTTCCCATATTAACAGGGACTTGATGAAATTAACGTCTAAATGACCCCTCACTTGCTCTGGTGCTCTTGGGAGGTGTTGATCTTTGGGGTATTTAAATACTCCGAAATTACCATCTCTTTTAAGGGTCTGAGTGGTGGTGCAGAGGGTTAAGGCGTACCTGTTATGCCAGTTGCTGGAAGGCTTCTGTGCTGGCTAGGGTTCGAGTCTCCTGGTGGGAAAGTGTTCTAAAGTTGTATACTTAACTCTCGTGTTTAGGAGAGTTGTGCCTTAAGCAGAGACACTGTGTCTTCCCATATTAACAGGGACTTGATGAAATTAACGTCTAAATGACCCCTCACTTGCTCTGGTGCTCTTGGGAGGTGTTGATCTTTGGGGTATTTAAATACTCCAAAATTACCATCTCTTTTAAGGGTCTGAGTGGTGGTGCAGAGGGTTAAGGCGTACCTGTTATGCCAGTTGCTGGAAGGCTTCTGTGCTGGCTAGGGTTCGAGTCTCCTGGTGGGAAAGTGTTCTAAAGTTGTATACTTAACTCTCGTGTTTAGGAGAGTTGTGCCTTAAGCAGAGACACTGTGTCTTCCCATATTAACAGGGACTTGATGAAATTAACGTCTAAATGACCCCTCACTTGCTCTGGTGCTCTTGGGAGGTGTTGATCTTTGGGGTATTTAAATACTCCGAAATTACCATCTCTTTTAAGGGTCTGAGTGGTGGTGCAGAGAGTTAAGGCGTACCTGTTATGCCAGTTGCTGGAAGGCTTCTGTGCTGGCTAGGGTTCGAGTCTCCTGGTGGGAAAGTGTTCTAAAGTTGTATACTTAACTCTCGTGTTTAGGAGAGTTGTGCCTTAAGCAGAGACACTGTGTCTTCCCATATTAACAGGGACTTGATGAAATTAACGTCTAAATGACCCCTCACTTGCTCTGGTGCTCTTGGGAGGTGTTGATCTTTGGGGTATTTAAATACTCCGAAATTACCATCTCTTTTAAGGGTCTGAGTGGTGGTGCAGAGGGTTAAGGCGTACCTGTTATGCCAGTTGCTGGAAGGCTTCTGTGCTGGCTAGGGTTCGAGTCTCCTGGTGGGAAAGTGTTCTAAAGTTGTATACTTAACTCTCGTGTTTAGGAGAGTTGTGCCTTAAGCAGAGACACTGTGTCTTCCCATATTAACAGGGACTTGATGAAATTAACGTCTAAATGACCCCTCACTTGCTCTGGTGCTCTTGGGAGGTGTTGATCTTTGGGGTATTTAAATACTCCGAAATTACCATCTCTTTTAAGGGTCTGAGTGGTGGTGCAGAGGGTTAAGGCGTACCTGTTATGCCAGTTGCTGGAAGGCTTCTGTGCTGGCTAGGGTTCGAGTCTCCTGGTGGGAAAGTGTTCTAAAGTTGTATACTTAACTCTCGTGTTTAGGAGAGTTGTGCCTTAAGCAGAGACACTGTGTCTTCCCATATTAACAGGGACTTGATGAAATTAACGTCTAAATGACCCCTCACTTGCTCTGGTGCTCTTGGGAGGTGTTGATCTTTGGGGTATTTAAATACTCCGAAATTACCATCTCTTTTAAGGGTCTGAGTGGTGGTGCAGAGGGTTAAGGCGTACCTGTTATGCCAGTTGCTGGAAGGCTTCTGTGCTGGCTAGGGTTCGAGTCTCCTGGTGGGAAAGTGTTCTAAAGTTGTATACTTAACTCTCGTGTTTAGGAGAGTTGTGCCTTAAGCAGAGACACTGTGTCTTCCCATATTAACAGGGACTTGATGAAATTAACGTCTAAATGACCCCTCACTTGCTCTGGTGCTCTTGGGAGGTGTTGATCTTTGGGGTATTTAAATACTCCGAAATTACCATCTCTTTTAAGGGTCTGAGTGGTGGTGCAGAGGGTTAAGGCGTACCTGTTATGCCAGTTGCTGGAAGGCTTCTGTGCTGGCTAGGGTTCGAGTCTCCTGGTGGGAAAGTGTTCTAAAGTTGTATACTTAACTCTCGTGTTTAGGAGAGTTGTGCCTATATATATATATATATATATATATATATATATATATATATATATATATATATATATATATATGTCGTACCTAGTAGCCAGAACGCACTTCTCAGCCTACTATGCAAGGCCCGATTTGCCTAATAAGCCAAGTTTTCCTGAATTAATATATTTTCTCTAATTTTTTTCTTATGAAATGATAAAGCTACCCATTTCATTATGTATGAGGTCAATTTTATTTTATTGGAGTTAAAATTAACGTAGATATATGACCGAACCTAACCAACACTACCTAACCTAACCTAACCTAACCTATCTTTATAGGTTAGGTTAAGTTAGGTAGCCGAAAAAGTTAGGTTAGGTTAGGTAGGTTAGGCAATCGAAAAAACATTAATTCATGAAAACTTGGCTTATTAGGCAAATCGGGCATCGCATAGTAGGCTTAGAAGTGCGTTTTGGCTACTAGGTACGCCATTATATATATATATATATATATATATATATATATATATATATATATATATATATATGTGTGTGTGTGTGTGTTGACAGACAGGGTGTTGACAGACAGGGTGTTGACAGGCAGGGTGTTGACAGGTAGGGTGCTGACAGGCAGGGTGTTGACAGGCAGGGTGCTGACAGGCAGGGTGTTGACAGGCAGGGTGCTGACAGACAGGGTGTTGAAAGGCAGGGTGTTACTAGGCAGGGTGTTGACAGAGGGTGTTGACAGGCAGGGTGTTGAAAGGCAGGGTGTTGACAGGCAGGGTGTTGACAGAGGGTGTTGACAGGCAGGGTGTTGACAGGCAGGGTGTTGACAGGCAGGGTGTTGACAGGCAGGGTGTTGACAGGCAGGGTGTTGACAGGCAGGGTGTTGACAGGCAGGGTGTTGACAGACAGGGTGTTGACAGGCAGGGTGTTGACAGGCAGGGTGTTGACAGACAGGGTGTTGACAGGCAGGGTGTTGACAGGCAGGGTGTTGACAGGCAGGGTGTTGACAGGCAGGGTGTTGACAGGCAGGGGTGTTGACAGGCAGGGTGTTGACAGGCAGGGTGTTGACAGGCAGGGTGTTGACAGGCAGGGTGTTGAAAGGCAGGGTGTTGACAGGCAGGGTGTTGACAGGCTGGGTGTTACCAGGCAGGGTGCTGACAGGCAGGGTGTTGACAGGCAGGGTGTTGACAGGCAGGGTGTTGACAGGCAGGGTGTTGACAGGCAGGGTGTTGACAGGCAGGGGTGTTGACAGGCAGGGTGTTGACAGGCAGGGGTGTTGACAGGCAGGGTGCTGACAGGCAGGGTGTTGACAGGCAGGGTGTTGACAGGCAGGGTGTTGACAGGCAGGGTGTTGACAGGCAGGGTGTTGACAGGCAGGGTGCTGACAGGCAGGGTGTTGACAGGCAGGGTGTTGACAGGCAGGGGTGTTGACAGGCAGGGTGTTGACAGGCAGGGTGTTGACAGGCAGGGTGTTGACAGGCAGGGTGTTGACAGGCAGGGTGTTGACAGGCAGGGTGTTGACAGAGGGTGTTGACAGGCAGGGTGATTGACAGGCAGGGTGTTGACAGGCAGGGTGTTGACAGGCAGGGTGTTGACAGGCAGGGTGCTGACAGGCAGGGTGTTGACAGGTAGGGTGTTGACAGGCAGGGTGTTGACAGGCAGGGTGCTGACAGGCAGGGTGTTGACAGGCAGGGTGTTGACAGGCAGGGTGTTGACAGGCAGGGTGGTGACAGGCAGGGTGTTGACAGGCAGGGTGTTGACAGGCAGGGTGTTGACAGGCAGGGGTGTTGACAGGCAGGGTGTTGACAGGCAGGGTGTTGACAGGCAGGGGTGTTGACAGGCAGGGTGTTGACAGGCAGGGTGTTGACAGGCAGGGGTGTTGACAGGCAGGGTGTTGACAGGCAGGGTGTTGACAGGCAGGGTGGTGACAGGCAGGGTGTTGACATGCAGGGTGTTGACAGGCAGGGTGTTGACAGGCAGGGGTGTTGACAGGCAGGGTGTTGACAGGCAAGTTGTTGACAGGCAGGGGTGTTGACAGGCAGGGTGTTGACAGGCAGGGTGTTGACAGGCAGGGGTGTTGACAGGCAGGGTGTTGACAGGCAGGGTGTTGACAGGCAGGGTGCTGACAGGCAGGGTGTTGACAGGCAGGGTGTTGACAGGCAGGGTGTTGACAGGCAGGGTGTTGACAGGCAGGGGTGTTGACCGGCAGGGTGCTGACAGGCAGGGTGTTGACAGGCAGGGTGTTGACAGGCAGGGTGTTGACAGGCAGGGTGTTGACAGGCAGGGTGCTGACAGGCAGGGTGTTGACAGGCAGGGTGTTGACAGGCAGGGTGTTGACAGGCAGGGTGTTGACAGGCAGGGTGCTGACAGGCAGGGTGTTGACAGGCAGGGTGTTGACAGGCAGGGTGTTGACAGGCAGGGTGTTGACAGGCAGGGTGCTGACAGGCAGGGTGTTGACAGGCAGGGTGTTGACAGGCAGGGTGTTGACAGGCAGGGTGTTGACAGGCAGGGTGTTGACAGGCAGGGGTGTTGACAGGCAGGGTGTTGACAGGCAGGGTGTTGACAGGCAGGGGTGTTGACAGGCAGGGGTGTTGACAGGCAGGGTGTTGACAGGCAGGGTGTTGACAGGCAGGGGTGTTGACAGGCAGGGTGTTGACAGGCAGGGTGCTGACAGGCAGGGTGTTGACAGGCAGGTTTATCCTCTTGATATGAGCCTCAGGGGACAGGTCTGGCGTGATATCAACCCCCAGGTCTTTCTCTCTCTCTCTGACTCTTGAAGTATTTCATCTCCCAAATGGTACCTTGTATCTGGTCTCCTGCTTCCTACCCCTTTCTTCATTACATTACATTTGCTTGGGTTAAACTCTAACAGCCATTTGTTCGACCTTTCCTGCAGCTTGTCCAGGTTTTCTTGAAGTCTCAAGCTGTCCTCCTCTGTCTTAATCCTTCTCATAATTTTGGCTTCGTCAGCAAACATTGAGAGGAATGAGTCTATACCCTCTTGGAGATCAATTACATATATCAGAAACAGGATAGGTCCAAGCACGGAGCCCTGTGGGATTCCACTGGTGACTTCACGCCATTCTGAGGTCTCACCCCTCACTATAACTCTGTGCTTCCTATTGCTTAGGTACTCCCTTATCCACTGGAGCGCCCTACCAGTTACTCCTGCCTGTTTCTCCAGCTTATGCATCAACCTTTCATGGGGTACTGTGTCAAAGGCTTTCCGACAGTCCAAAAAATGCAGTCCGCCCATCCTTCTCTTTCTTGCTTAATCTTTGTCAGCTGATCATAGAATTCTATCAAGTCTGTGAGGCAAGATTTACTCTCCCTGGAGCCATGTTGATGGGTTGTCACGAAGTCTCTTCTCTCCAGATGTGATACTAGGTTTTTTTCTCACAATCTTCTCCATCACCTTGCATGGTATACAAGTTAAGGACACTGGCCTGTAGTTCAGTGCCTCTTGTCTGTCACCCTTTTTAAATATTGGTACTTCATTAGCAGTCTTCCATATTTCTGGTAGGTCTCCCGTTTCCAGTGACCTACTATACACTATGGAGAGTGGCAAGCAAAGTGCTCCTGCACACTCTTTCAATACCCATGGTGAGATTCCGTCCGGCCCAACAGCTTTTCTCACATCCAGCTCCAATAGGTGCTTCTTGACTTCATCTCTTGTAATTTCGAACCTTTCCAAGGTCACCTGGTTTGCTGCCACCTCTCCTATCGCCGTGACTTCTCCCTGTTCTATTGTAAAGACCTCCTGGAACCTTTTGTTGAGTTCTTAACTCACCTCTTTATCATTCTCTGTGTACCTGTCCTCGCCCACCTTAAGTTTCATCACCTGTTCCTTCACTGTTGTCTTCCTCCTGATGTGACTGTGTAGTAGCTTTGGTTCGGTCTTGGCTTTACTAGCTATATCATTTTCATACCTTTTCTCAGCTGCTCTTCTCACACTAACATACTCGTTCCTGGTTTTCTGGTATCTCTCTATACTTTCTGGTGTTCTGTTATTACGGAAGCTCCATGCCCTTTTGTTCAGCTCCTTTGCTTTCATACATTCCCTATTAAACCACGGATTCTTCCTTTGCTTCTCTGTTTTTCCCTGTTGGGCTGGGACAAACCTGCTTACAGCCTCCTGACGTTTTTGGGTGACATAGTCCATCATGTCTTGTACGGACTTGGTTCCGAGTTCTGTGTCCCAATGTATATTCCATAGGAATTTATTCATCTCCTCATAGTTTCCCTTTCGGTACGCCAGCCCTTTGTTTCCCAGTTCTTTTTTGGGGGTGATAATTCCTAGCTCAACCAGGTACTCAAAGTTCAATACACTATGATCACTCATTCCCAAGGGGGCTTCCAACTTAACTTCCCTTATATCCGACTTATTTAGGGTAAATATCAGATCAAGCAAGGCTGGTTCATCCCCTCCTTTCGTTCTTGTCGGTCCCTTGACGTGATGACTTAGAAAGTTTCTTGTTGCCACATCCAGCAGCTTAGCTCTCCATGTGTCTGGGCCTCCATGTGGGTCTCTGTTCCCCCAATCTATCTTTCCATGGTTGAAGTCTCCCATGATTAGTGGCCTGGATCCGTTCCTGCTAGCCACAGAAGCTGCTCTCTATTATATTGATGGTGGCCAAGTTGTTTCTATCATATTCCTGTCTGGGTCTTCTGACATTCGGTGGGGGGTTATATATGACTACTACTATAATTTTCTGTCCTCCAGTTGCTATGGTGCCTGATATGTAGTCACTGAAACCTTCACAGTTCTGAATTACCATCTCTTCAAAACTCCAACCTTCTCTTAGTAGCAAAGCTACACCACCTCCTCCTCTCCCTTCTCTCTCTTTCCTCACTACATAGTAACCCTGTGGAAACACTGCATTTGTTATGGTGTTTGTTAGCTTTGTTTCTGTGAGTGCTATTATGTCTGGGTTTTCTTCTAGTGCCCATTCTCCGAGTTCACTTGTTTTATCTGTAATCCCATCTATGTTAGTGTACATTGCCTTGAAGCTCACTTTCTTCAGTTCATTTTCTTATCCCTTTCTTGGCGAACATTCTGCTGGTGTGGGAAGCTTTTCCGTGGGTGAGAAGATCTGTGAGGTGATCTTTTTCTCTCCAGCAGCTGAGTGATGCATCTTGCTGCTTCCTGTGAGGTTGGTGCTTGCATGGCTACCTCCCTCACTGTGTCCATAGCTTCTGAGCTCTTTTTCAGTATGTCCGCAAATGTTTCAGGTACTGAGGCATTTCCTTCCAATGTAACGTTCCCACCTTCCCTTTGGATGATAATCTGATGCTCGGTTTCTTTATTTTTCTCTGTGAGGGATTTGATCTCCTCCCTTGCTGATGTCAGCTCACTTTGCAGGTTGTTAATTGTAATCCTCATTTCCTGCATCTCCTTCCTGAATTCCTCCAGAACTTGGGTTAGCATGTCCTTCGTTTGGTCACTCTGGCTGTTCCCTGTGTCCCTGTTCCGTCCACCTGCCATTTTGCCCTTGCCAAGAGAGAGCAAGAGAGAGAGAGCAAGAATAGTCCTAGTGTGAGAGTGGGTGCGGTGGGGGGGGGGGCGGGAGTGTTTTGGGAGAGTGGGAGGGATAGGGAAGCGGGGAGTGTGTTGGGAGAGTGAGATGGGGGGTTAAGAGGAGGTGGGTGAGGTGTAGTCTTCAGATTACGGCAGGTGGGGGGGGGGGGGGGAATTAGCGGCTTATCTGGGTTCCCAGTGAGCTCACAGTTGCTGTCCCTGTTACCTGTCTACCACGATTGTATTATTACGATTGTATTATTGAATGGAATGCAATAGTGTCTATGATATGATATTATATAAACCTTGTACACTGTTGGAGACTTATGAGAGACACTTACCAGTCAGCCCCCCACAAGCACTCTAGGTGAATACACGGCGTGTCGTCGGTAATCCTGTGAGGTCTTCAGGTCTCCACGTGGGTCCCGGCTGATGCGACTGATGCTTCCTCAAGTCGATCTTCACTAGCTATCTTCTCTAAATTCACTAAGATAATTCACCACGAGATGTGATCAATGTGTTGCATTACAATGCCACTATTCAATTTACACTGTCCCGATTCTCACTGCACAGTACACCCGCTCCCTTGACCCCTATTGTTCCCTCGGTTAACGCGACCGCTGTCCCTACACGTCTGCTCACGATCAAAGCTGACCCAAAACTGTGTGTATCATCTGGTGATATATGAGACACATGTGTATCATCTAGTGATATATGAGACACATGTGTATCATCTGGTGATATACGAGACACATGTGTACCATCATCTGGTGATATATGAGACACGTGTGTATCATCTGGTGATATATGAGACACATGTGTATCATCTGGTGATATATAAGACACATGTGTATCATCATCTGGTGATATATGAGACACATGTTTGTATCATCATCTGGTGATATATGAGACACATGTGTGTATCATCATCTGGTGATATATGAGACACATGTGTAGCATCTGGTGATATATGAGACACATGTTTGTATCATCATCTGGTGATATATGAGACACATGTGTGTATCATCATCTGGTGATATATGAGACACATGTGTAGCATCTGGTGATATATGAGACACATGTGTATCATCATCTGGTGATATATGAGACACATGTGTAGCATCTGGTGATATATGAGACACATGTGTATCATCATCTGGTGATATATGAGACACATGTGTATCATCATCTGGTGATATATGAGACACGTGTGTATCATCTGGTGATATATGAGACACACCTTGTGATGATCTCGGGGCTCTGCGTCCCCGCGGCCCGGTCCTTGACCAGGCCTCCGGGTTTCACACTTCACATATTGGATATGTGTCACATATATATATTGATAGGGTCTCGGTAGTACAGTCGGCTTCGTTCTCGAGGCACAATTGAGAATTCCGGGTTCGACTCCGGGGCGGGACACAAATGGTTGGGCACTTTTCCTTTCCCCTAATGAGCCTGTTCACCTAGCAGTGAGTAGGTACTCAGGAGTTAGTCAGAAGGGGGGGGGGGAGGGTTCAGTAACTGGTGGGGGGGGGGGGGGACCTGGATGTAAGCCTAACGTTTATGAATACACCCAGGCTTTCTGTCCCCGCGACATAATGTATTATTTTTAAATTATTATATCCCAGCTGACAGGAGGGGAGGGAGGGAATAATTAGGAGAAAGCGCCAAGCCATTACGACTATATACCACTGGGAAGGGGTCAGGATAAGGGTTTGGGATGGGATGGGGGAAAGGAATGGTGGCCAACCACTTGGACGGTCGGGGATTGAACGCCGACCTGCATGAAGAGAGACCGTCGCTCTTCCGTCCTGCCCAAGTGGTTGGGGCGGAATTATTGAAGTTTTCAACTAGAGTCATTCAGGGATTGCAACACGTGAAGGATTACTAAGGTCACTGTGACGAGTAATGAACCTTCCACGGGTCGGTAAAGAGGGCTCCAGGAGCATAACGAAGCCATAAGCCAATATTCCTTCTGAACGAGAAAGTTAAGGAGACGCTACAGGAAGGTCGCTGTACTGACCGGTACTCTGAAGTCATTTCACTAGTTCCCAACCGCAACATGATTCAACCTTCGTGAGACCCATTGTTGAGCATGCAGCCCCAGCATGGATTCTTCACTTGAGAAAGCACAAGACAAAACTTGAAATTGCTCCAAGATTTGTAACAAAACTCGTTCCTGAGCTACCTGAGAGTTTGGTCCACCAGGCTGTTGCTTGAAGCGGCCCCCCTGGCCTACATGTCCACCACAGCCCGGTTGGTCCAGCATTTCTTGAAGAAAACTATCTAGTTTACTCTTGAAGATGGCCACGGGATGACGAAGGTCGTGTTTGTCACGACCAACAACAGCAGCAGCAAGCCCAGCCATAACTTGTAACTTGAAGATGGCCACGGGGTGACGAAGGTCGTGTTTGTCACGGCCAACAGCAGCAGCAAGCCCAGCCATAACTTGTAACTTGAAGATGGCCACGGGGTGACGAAGGTCGTGTTTGTCACGGCCAACAGCAGCAGCAAGCCCAGCCATAACTTGTAACTTGAAGATGGCCACGGGGTGACGAAGGTCGTGTTTGTCACGACCAACAACAGCAGCAAGCCCAGCCATAACTTGTAACTTGAAGATGGCCACTGGGTGACGAAGGTCGTGTTTGTCACGGCCAACAGCAGCAGCAAGCCCAGCCATAACTTGTTACTTGTAACAACAATGAGTCACAGAGATAACATTTCTCCAGTGTTAACAGTTGTCAATATCAGCACCGGGGTAAACAAGGCAGTTGTCTGAGCTAACTCACTACAGTGTTAACAGTTGTCAATATCAACACCGAGGTAAACAAGGCAGTTGTCTGAGCTAACTCACTACAGTGTTAACAGTTGTCAATATCAACACCGGGGTAAACAAGGAAGTTGTCTGAGCTAACTCACTACAGTGTTAACAGTTGTCAATATCAACACCGGGGTAAACAAGGAAGTTGTCTGAGCTAACTCACTACATTATATTTTCATGCCATAATGAAAACGTGGAACTCGAGTCATTATATTGATCTTTGTTTGGAAGGCAAGGCTGCAGGGAGCCAGTTAGCGAACCCGACAAGCACTTCTGCGTGAGTACATCTGGGTGAGTGCATGTAGGGGAGTACATCTGGGTGAGTGCATGTAGGGAAGTACATCTGGGTGAGTGCGTGTTGGGAAGTACATCTGGATGAGTGCATGTTGGGAAGTACATCTGGGTGAGTGCGTGTTGGGAAGTATATCTGGATGAGTGCATGTTGGGAAGTACATCTGGGTGAGTGCATGTTGGGAAGTACATCTGGGTGAGTGCATGTTGGGAAGTACATCTGGGTGAGTGCATGTAGGGAAGTACATCTGGGTGAGTGCATGTTGGGAAGTACATCTGGGTGAGTGCGTGTTGGGAAGTACATCTGGATGAGTGCATGTTGGGAAGTACATCTGGGTGAGTGCATGTTGGGAAGTACATCTGGGTGAGTGCATGTTGGGAAGTACATCTGGGTGAGTGCATGCAGGGAAGTACATCTGGGCAAGTACGTGTACGTGGGAAGTGTACCTGGACGCGCGCACACACACACAAACACACACACACACGCACTGAGGTAAACAAGGAAGTTGTCTGAGCTAACTCACTACATGTTAACAGTTGTCAATATCAGCACTGAGGTAAACAAGGTTGATTGACGGTTGAGAGGCGGGACCAAAGAGCCAGAGCTCAACCCCCGCAAGCACAACTTGGTGAGTACAACAAGGTGAGTACACACACACACACACACACATACATACACACACACACACACACACACACACACACACACACACACACACACACACACACACACACACACACACACACACACACACACACACACACACAGGGACTGGTATGGGGCCTCGTAGCCTGGTGGATAGCGCGCAGGATTCGTAATTATGTGGCGCGGGTTCGATTCCCGCACGAGGCAGAAACAAATGGGCAAAGTTTCTTTCACCCTGAATGCCCCTGTTACCTAGCAGTAAATAGGTACCTGGGAGTTAGTCAGCTGTCACGGGCTGCTTCCTGGGGTGTGTGTGTGTGTGGTGTGGAAAAAAAAAAGTAGTTAGTAAACAGTTGATTGACAGTTGAGAGGCGGGCCGAAAGAGCAAAGCTCAACCCCCGTAAAAACACAACTAGTAAACACAACACAACTAGTAAACACACACACACACACACACACACACACACACACACACACACACACACACACACACACACACACACACACACACACACACACACACACAGAGTGTGTTCACAACTGGAACAAACACAGAGGATGGGATGGAACAGGAAGCCTGGATGAAGGAAGTACTCCAGCAAATGCAGAATGAATTCAGTGAAGGACTGAGGGTAATGAGGGAGACAGTAGCCAACCTGCAAGATGATTTAAGGGCAGCAAAGGAGGAGATAAGATACCTAAAGGAGACTCTTCCACAATACCAGGCGCAAACCGTACCCCAGGGAGATGGGAATGCTACTCTGGAGGGGACCACCACAACCCAGATCTCATTTGCTGAAATGCTTAAAAAGAGCCCTGAAGCTAGGTCTGCGGTTAAGGAAGTTGCCATGGAAGTGGCTTCCTCTCAGGAAGCAGCTAGATGTACTAGCCGGCTGATAGAGAGAAATAGAGCAGTAGTAGTAGCAGGCATTGAAGAACAAACAGGGACCAGACCAAAGGAGCGGAGAGACAAGGACAAAAACATGATTAAAGAGATCCTTAAAGAGGTAAGGATGGAGGGAGCTGAGCGAAATGTTGAAAAGGTTTTCAGGCTTGGAAAGTACAACAAGGACAGAGACCGAATGATAAAGGTGGTTTTCATGAGCGAAATCGCGAAAGAGGAACTGCTAGCAAGGAAGTGTTGTCTAAAAGGTGTAGAGAAGTTCAAGAAAATATTCCTGCAGAGGGATATGACAAGGGAAGAGAGAATACGGACAGCAGACGCGAGGAAGGAGCGCAGGGAGAGAGAAGGAAATCAGAGTACCACAACCCAGAACCCTACAATCCCAGAGGGAAGTGGAGAACCCTCCTCAAACAGTACAACAGCCACAGGGATTGGGGCACCACCCCCACATTCTACCCAACAGACACCCAACCTGCCCCATCCCCTGTCAGCCCCCCACTAAGTACCCACCTAGGGCACCCTCCCCCCACCCACCCCCCTCCCCCCACTCACCCCCCTTCTCCCCCTCACCCCTCTCCCCAGGACCTCCCTTCCCCCCCATCCCCCATGCCCTCCCTTCTCCCACATGCCTTCCCGTCTCTTCCACACCCATGCCCTCCCTTCTCCCCCTCCCCCCTAAGCCCCCCACTCTCCCCCACCCCACCTAAGTCTTCCCCTCTCCCCCACTCCCCTAAACCCTCCCCTCTTCCTCACCCACCTCAGCCCTCCCTTTTCCCCCACGCCCCCCAAGCCCTCCACCCTTTTCTCTCCCCCCAAGCCCCCCCATCTCCCCTATCCCCCACAGCCTCTCCTCCCCCCATGCTTCCCCAACCCTCCCTCTCTTATCCACCCCCTGTACCCTCCCCCTCTTATCCACCCCCTGTACCCTCCCCCTCTCCCCCACCACCCCAAGCCCTCCCTCCTCCACCAATCCCCCCGTGCCAGGTCCCCCCAGCTCCCACTCACCCCAGATCCCAAAGGTCCCCCCCAGAAAAGAAGCAGAAGAGAGTCAGTTTCAGGGTGATGTACTCGAACATAGATGGGATCACAAGCAAGACAAGTGAACTAAGGGAAAGAGCACAAGAAGTTAACCCAGATGTAATCGGACTCACTGAAACAAAACTCTCTGGAATCATAACGAATGCCGTGTTTCCCCAGGAGTATACAGTAATAAGGAAAGAGAGGGAAGGTAGAGGAGGAGGCGGAGTGGCCCTACTCATGAGAAGGGAATGGAGTTTTAAGGAGATGGCCATCCCGGGCTGTGAGGAGTTCAGAGACTACATAGCAGGCACCATAACAATGGGAGGACCAAGAATAGTAGTAGCAGTAATATACAACCCTCCACCAAATGACAGGAGACCCAGTCAAGAGTATGAAAACAACAACAAGGCAGTTAACACTATAATTGAGAGGGCAGCCTCTGCTGCCTGTAGAAATAGATCCCACCTGCTCATCATGGGCGACTTCAATCACGGAAAGATTGACTGGGAGAACAAGGAACCGCATGGAGGCGAGGATACGTGGAGAGCCAAACTATTGGAGGTAGTGACAAGCAACTTTTTAACCCAGCATGTCGGAGAACCCACAAGGATGAGAGGAAATGACGAACCAGCAAGACTCGACCTAGTCTTCACTCTGAACGACTCCGACATAAGAGAAATCGGTTTTGAGGACCCAGTAGGAATGAGCGACCACAGTGTACTGGTGTTTGAGTACTTGATTGAAGAAGGGTTATTGAACTCGAGGAGGGATACCGAAACCAAAAGGTTAGCATACCGAAAGGGAAACTATGAGGGGATAAGAAAATTCCTAACAGATATAGCATGGGAAACAGAGCTCAGGGGAAAGACGGCCCAAGATATGATGGATTACATCACGCAGAAGTGCAAGGACGCAGCAAACAAGTTTGTCCCAGTCCAAAAGGAAAACAAAGAAATGAAGATGAGAAACCCATGGTTTAATCAAAGATGTAGGCTAGCTAAGCAGCAAAGTAAAAGGGCATGGAGAAACTATAGGAATAACAGGACACTGGAGAGCAGAGAAAGATACCAGAATGCCAGGAATGAATATGTCAGGATGAGAAGAGAGGCAGAAAGACAATACGAAAATGACATCGCAAGCAAGGCAAAGACTCAGCCTAAATTGTTGCATAGCCACATTAGGAGAAAAACAACAGTAAAGGAACAGGTTATGAGATTAAGGATAGGGGCGGAAGGATTCACTACAAATGACAAGGAAGTGTGTGAGGAATTGAATAAGAAATTCCAGGAGGTCTTCACCTTAGAACAAGGAGAAATTCCAGAGGTAAGTGAGGGAATAGCTAACCAGGAACCACTGGAAGAGTTTGAGATTACCAGTGGGGAAGTAAGGAAGTGTTTACTAGAGTTGGACGTGACGAAGGCTATAGGCCCAGATGGAATCTCCCCTTGGGTTCTAAAGGAAGGAGCAAGAGAACTGAGCCTACCACTCTCCATAGTGTATAACAAATCACTGGCAACAGGGGAACTGCCAGATATTTGGAAAGCAGCTAACGTAGTCCCGATATACAAGAAAGGGGATAGACAGGAGGCACTGAACTACAGGCCAGTGTCCCTAACCTGCATACCATGCAAGCTGATGGAGAAGATTGTGCGAAAAAAACTAGTGGAGCATCTGGAGCGAAGGAACTTTGTAACACAGCATCAACATGGGTTCAGGGATGGCAGGTCCTGCCTCACAGGGTTACTTGAATTCTACGACCAGGCAACAAAAATAAGGCAAGAAAGAGAAGGGTGGGCAGACTGCATATTTTTGGTTTGTCAGAAAGCCTTTGATACAGTACCACACAAGAGGCTAGTGCGAAAGTTGGAGATGCAGGCTGGAGTGAGAGGGAAGGTACTCCGGTGGATAGAGGAATACCTAAGCAACAGGAGACAACGAGTCTGTGTGAGGGGTGAGGCCTCAGATTGGCGAGACGTCACAAGTGGAGTCCCGCAGGGGTCAGTCCTTGGACCTATACTGTTTCTGGTATATGTAAATGATCTCCCAGAGGGTATAGATTCGTTCCTCTCAATGTTTGCCGACGATGCAAAAATTATGAGGAGGATTGAAACAGAGGATGATAGTAGGAGGCTACAAGATGACCTGGATAGACTGAGTGAATGGTCCAACAAATGGCTGTTGAAGTTCAACCCGAGTAAATGCAAAGTAATGAAACTAGGCAGTGGAAACAGGAGGCCAGGCACAGGATACAGAATAGGAGATGAAGTACTTAATGAAACAGACAGAGAGAAAGATCTAGGAGTTGATATCACACCAAACCTGTCTCCTGAAGCCCACATAAAGAGAATAACGTCTGCGGCATATGCGAGGCTGGCTAACATCAGAACGGCGTTCAGGAACCTGTGTAAGGAATCATTCAGAATCTTGTACACCACATATGTAAGACCAATCCTGGAGTATGCGGCCCCAGCATGGAGCCCGTACCTTGTCAAGCACAAGACGAAGCTGGAAAAAGTCCAAAGGTATGCTACTAGACTAGTCCCAGAACTAAGAGGCATGAGTTATGAGGAAAGGCTGCGGGAAATGCACCTCACGACACTGGAAGACAGAAGAGTAAGGGGGGACATGATCACAACCTACAAAATCCTCAGGGGAATCGACCGGGTAAACAAGGATGAACTATTCAACACTGGTGGGACGCGAACAAGGGGACACAGGTGGAAGCTGAGTACCCAAATGAGCCACAGAGACGTTAGAAAGAACTTTTTCAGTGTCAGAGTAGTTAGTAAATGGAATGCATTAGGAAGTGATGTGGTGGAGGCTGACTCCATACACAGTTTCAAATGTAGATATGATAGAGCCCAATAGGCTCAGGAATCTGTACACCAGTTGATTGACGGTTGAGAGGCGGGACCAAAGAGCCAGAGCTCAACCCCCGCAAGCACAATTAGGTGAGTACACACACACACACAGAGAAATGGTTCAACAGAAATTGCGAGAGGGCCAGAGACCAAAAGACACAAAAATGGAATCAATACAGGAAGAGGCCAAACCCCCAAACATACCAGTGATACAAAGATGCGAGAAACAACTACACAGCAGTGAGGAGAGAAGCAGAAAGAAATTTTGAAAAAGGGATTGCAGACAAATGTAAAACAGAACCAGGTCTATTCTATAAATTTATAAACAACAATTTGCAGGTAAAGGATAATATTCAAAGGTTGAAAATAGGAAACAGATTCACGGAAAATGAAAAGGAAATGTGTGAAACATTAAACGAAAAGTTCCAAAGTGTGTTTGTACAAAATGAAATCTTCAGGGAACCAGACACAATAAGAATTCCAGAGAACAACATAGAGCACATAGAGGTGTCTAGAGACGAAGTGAAAAAAATGCTCAAGGAGCTAAATAAGAACAAAACAGTTGGTTCAGATGGAGTTTCACCATGGGTTCTGAGAGAATGTGCACCTGAGCTCAGCATTCCACTTCAACTGATTTTTCAGGCATCCCTGTTTACAGGAGTTGTAGCTGATGTGTGGAAAAAGGCTAACATAGTTCCAATCTACAAAAGTGGAAGCAGGGAAGACCCCCTTAATTATAGACCTGTATCATTGACAAGTGTATTAGTCAAATTATTGGAAAAAATAATTAAAACTAAATGGGTAGAACACCTGGAGAGAAATGATATAATATCAGACAGACAGTATGGTTTTCGATCTGGAAGATACTGTGTATCGAATTTACTCAGTTTCTATGATCGAGCAACAGAGATATTACAGGAAAGAGATGGTTGGGTTAACTGTATCTATCTGGACCTAAAAAAGGCTTTCGACAGAGTTCCACATACGAGGTTGTTCTGGAAACTGGAAAATATTGGAGGGGTGACAGGTAAGCTTCTAACATGGATGAAAAATGTTCTGACTGATAGAAAAATGAGGGCAGTGATCAGAGGCAATGATCACTGCCTTGGAGGGGTGACAGGTAAGCTTCTAACATGGATGAAAAATGTTCTGACTGATAGAAAAATGAGGGCAGTGATCAGAGGCAATGTATCGGACTGGAGAAATGTCACAAGTGGAGTACCACAGGGTTCAGTTCTTGCCCCAGTGATGTTTATTGTCTACATAAATGATCTACCAGTTGGTATACAGAATTATATGAACATGTTTGCTGATGATGCTAAGATAATAGGAAGGATAAGAAACTTAGATGATTGTCATGCCCTTCAAGATGACCTGGACAAAATAAGTATATGGAGCACCACTTGGCAAATGGAATTTAATGTTAATAAATGCCATGTTATGGAATGTGGAATAGGAGAACATAGACCCCACACAACCTATATATTATGTGAGAAATCTTTAAAGAATTCTTATAAAGAAAGAGATCTAGGGGTGATTCTAGATAGAAAACTATCACCTGAGGACTACATAAAGAATATTGTGCGAGGAGCTTATGCCACGCTTTCTATCTTCAGAATTGCTTTTAAATACATGGATGGCGATATACTAAAGAAATTGTTCAGGACTTTTGTTAGGCCACAGCTAGAATATGCAGCGGTTGTGTGGTGCCCATATCTTAAGAAGCACATCAACAAACTTGAAAAGGAGCAAAGATATGCTACTAAGTGGCTCCCAGAACTGAAGGGCAAGAGCTACGAGGAGAGGTTAGAGGCATTAAGTATGCCAAAACTGGAAGACAGAAGAAAAAGAGGTGATATGATCACTACATACAAAATAGTAACAGGAATTGATAAAATCAATAGGGAAGATTTCCTGAGACCTGGAACTTTAAGAACAAGAGGTCATAGATTTAAACTAGTTAAACACAGATGCCGAAGAAATATAAGAAAATTCACTTTCGCAAACAGAGTGGTAGATGGTTGGAACAAGTTAGGTGAGAAGGTGGTGGAGGCCAAGAACGTCAGTAGTTTCAAAGCGTTATATGACAAAGAGTGCTGGGAAGACGGGACACCACGAGCGTAGCTCTCATCCTGGAACTACACTTAGGTAATTACACTTAGGTAATTACACACACACACACACACACACACACACACACACATTGAGATGTATTGGAGCAGGAATGGCAGAACACGAGGTGGATATCAGCCGCCAGGTTGGACCTTACAATTGTACCAAGAATAGACCTGTTCTGGTGCAATTCTCCAATGAGGAGGCTGTGGAGTACATAATGAGGAACAAACATTTACTCAGAGGAAGTGAAACCCATTACAATGTGTTTATAGAGAGGTTTATGACGAAAGATGAGCAAATAGCCCACAAGAATAGATGGCAACAATGACACCGAACTAGCCTCTCAGGTAGTCTCACCTCCCAGGTCACATCCCAGGTCACCTCCCAGGCCACCTCCCAGGTCACCTCCCAGGTCGCATCCTCCCCAACTCAGCCCTCCTATACCTCCCCCCTGCCTCAGCCTCCCAAAACCCCCCTGTCCCTTCCACATTTGCACCTCCCCAACGATTCCCCTGCCCCTGCTACATCACACCTGTCAACGACCCCAGTGGGTCAAGCCATGCCCTCCCCAAACCCACCTTCCCAACCCCCCCTCCCCAACTACCCCTTCCTACTCCCCTGCCCCTTCTACCCCATTGACTTCAATTCCATCTACTCCATCCCAGCTTCCACGGCACCCCTCTTCCACTCACCCCCAAACCCCACCCAACCCTCACCCCTCCTATGCACCTCCAGTCCACATTTAACCCCCTCACCTTGTGACCCCCTAACACCTTCCCCCATCTCCCTCTTCCCCTCTTCTACCCCAAAACCCCCACCTACCCCCGATTCCCCCCTAACTAATACACCCTCTCTTTCACTCCCAGCACCCATGCTCCATTCTCATCTCAGCCCTCTGCCCTCAGTATCCCTCTCCCCCCCAACCTCTCAACCTCTATCTGACTCTCAGTCTTACTCTATTTCTCAACCCCCCTATGCTATTCAGACCCCTAATTTTCAGACCCATTATGCCCTTCCTACCCCCCTAGATGCCCAGACCCCATTCGCCTACCAGGCACTCCCAGGCACCCCCCTAGCACCCCCCCACTCACCCCCACAGCCCCCACTTGTCCCCCAGACACCCCCCAGTTCCCCCCAGACCCCTGGTGAAAGGGGGAACTCTGACACCCGAGTTTCCAAGAAGTCTCTCAAGGTTTGGTACACCAATGCTGATGGGGTAGCCAATAAAGCAGAAGAGATAAAAGAAAGAGTTAGTGAGGCAGACCCAGACATAGTGGCAATAGTGGAAACTAAAATAAATGGCATGATCTCGGATGCAATCTTTCCAGAGGGGTACCAGGTGATGAAAAGAAAGGACACAGAGACAGAGAGGAGGAGTGGCACTACTAATAAAGCGGAAATGGAAGTTTGATGAGCTGGAAAATCCGGGTACCAATGAAAGCACGAGCTTCATACATGGAACTCTGACAGTGGATGGGAAGAAGATTGTAATCTTGATACTCTACAATCCCCCACCAAACAGTAGAAGGCCCAGGCAGGAGTACGAGGACAGCAACAAGACATGTATAGATGAACTGCAGAGGGCAGCAACTTTAGCGCATAGAATGAGAGCGAAGCTGCTGGTCATGGGGGACCTAAATCACGGAGAGATAGATTGGGAAACGAGGAATCCCCATGGCGGGGAGGAGACCTGGGGAGCGAAGCTGGTAGACGTTATTGACAGGAATTTCCTAACACAGCATGTGAAAGAAGATACTAGGGAAAGAGGAGGGGATATGCCCAGCCTATTAGATCTCATTTTCACCCAGAATGTAGAAGACATCGAGCAGTTGGAACATGAAATACCACTAGGAGCTAGTGACCATTGTGTCCTAGTCTTTGACTACATGATGGAGCTTAAAATTGTGACCAAAGGACAAGAGGTCCAGGAAAGGAGACTTGATTACAGAAAAGGGGACTACAGAAGGATAAGGGACTACCTGGGAGAAGTGCAGTGGGAGGAAGAACTTAGAGGAAAAACAGTGCAAGGTATGATGAACCAAGTCATATTGAAATGCAAGGAGGCTGAAGAGAGATTTATTCCAACAATAAAGAAAAAAAGCAGGAGGGAATATAATAACCCATGGTTTAATAGGCAGTGTCAGGAAGCAAAGGTGAGAAGCAGGAGGGAGTGGAGGAAGTACAGAAGACAAAGGACAGAGGACAACAGGATTAGATGTAACAGAGCTAGGAATGATTACATTAACATAAGACGAGTGTTGGAAAGAAATTATGAGAATGATATTGCAGTCAAAGCGAAAAAGCAACCAAAATTACTACATAGCCATATAAGAAGGAAGTTGTCGGTAAATGACCAAGTGACAAGACTGAGGAAAACAGAAGGGGCTTATACAGAAAGCGACAAGGAAATCTGCGAGGTACTGAATGCAAAATTCCATGGAGTGTTCACAACCGAGCCTGAGCAGCTCCCATTGTTAGAAGAGATTACCCAAGATGAAAGACTATCAGATATAGAGGTGACAGCAGAGGATGTAATGAAACAGTTGACAACACTGGATGCAAATAAAGCTGTTGGACCAGACAAAGTATCACCGTGGATACTTAAAGAGGCAGCGCAGGCTCTCAGCGTGCCTCTGGCAATGATCTTTAATGAGTCACTTATGTCGGGAGAATTGCCCAGTTGCTGGAAGGAGGCAAATGTCGTACCGATTTTCAAAAAAGGTGACAGGGAGGAGGCACTTAACTACAGACCCGTATCACTGACAAGCATCCCCTGCAAAATACTTGAAAGAATAATTAGGCTAAGACTTGTTGAGCACCTGGAGAGCATTGGGTTTGTAAACAAGCACCAACATGGGTTCTGGACAGGGAAATCATGCCTAACAAACCTTTTAGAATTCTATGATAAAGTAACAAGGATAAGGCAGGACAGAGAAGGCTGGGCAGACTGCATATTTCTTGACTGCCAAAAGGCCTTTGATACGGTACCGCACATGAGACTGCTATACAAACTTGAGAGGCAGGCAGGAGTAAGCGGAAAGGCCCTAGTATGGGTGAAGAACTACCTAACAGGAAGGAGCCAGAGGGTAATGGTAAGGGGCGAGAAGTCGGACTGGCGAACAGTAACAAGTGGAGTACCTCAAGGATCGGTGTTGGGACCAATGCTCTTTCTAATTTACGTAAATGATATGTTTACAGGAGTGGAATCATACATGTCAATGTTTGCGGATGACGCAAAATTAATGAGAAGAGTTGTGACAGACGAGGATTGTAGGATCCTCCAAGAGGACTTAAACAGGCTGCAGAGATGGTCAGGGAAATGGCTACTGGAGTTTAACACCAGTAAATGTAAAGTTATGGAAATGGGATCAGGTGACAGGAGACCAAAGGGACAGTACACAATGAAGGGGAACAGCCTACCTGTAACGATTCGAGAAAGAGACCTGGGAGTGGATGTGACACCTAATCTAACTCCTGAGGCACATATAAATAGGATAATGACAGCAGCGTACTCTACACTGGCGAAAATTAGAACTTCATTCAGAAACCTAAATGAGGAGGCTTTTAGGGCGCTTTACACTGCCTACGTGAGACCCGTCTTAGAGTATGCCGCGCCATCATGGAGCAACACACCTGAAGAAACACATAAAGAAACTGGAGAAGGTTCAGAGGTTTGCGACGAGGCTTGTCCCAGAGTTACGAGCGATGGGATATGAAGAGCGGCTGAAGGAACTGAACCTTACGACACTAGAGAAAAGAAGGGAGAGAGGAGATATGATAGGGACATATAAAATACTCAGGGGAATTGACAAAGTGGAAATAGATGAAATGTTCACACGTAATAATAACAGAACGAGGGGACATGGGTGGAAACTGGAAACTCAGATGAGTCACAGAGATGTTAGGAAGTTTTCTTTTAGCGTGAGAGTAGTGGAAAAATGGAATGCACTTGGGGAACAGGTTGTGGAAGCAAATACTATTCATACTTTTAAAACTAGGTATGATAGGGAAATGGGACAGGAGTCGTTGCTGTAAACAACCGATAGCTGGAAAGGCGGGATCCAAGAGTCAATGCTAGATCCTGCAAGCACAAATAGGTGAGTACAAATAGGTGAATAGGTGAGTACACACACACGCGCGCACACACACACACACACACACACACACACACACACACACACACACACACACACACACACACTTCTTAACCCAGCATGTCAGTGAACCCACAAGGATGAGAGGAAACGACGAACCAGCGAGACTCGACCTGGTTTTCACCCTGAACGACTCTGACATAAGAGAAATCAGTTTTGAGGCCCCAGTAGGAATGAGCGACCACAGTGTACTGGTGTTTGAGTACTTGATTGAAGAAGGGTTATTGAACTCGAGGAGGGATACCAAAACCAAAAGGTTAGCATACCGAAAGGGAAACTATGAGGAGATAAGAAAATGCCTAGCAGATATAGCATGGGAAACAGAGCTCAGGGAAAAGACGGCCCAAGATATGATGGAATACATCACGCAAAAATGAAAGGATGCGGCAAACAAGTTTGTCCCAATCCAAAAGGAAAACAGTGAAATGAAGATGAGAAACCCATGGTTTAATCAGAGATGTAGGCTAGCTAAGCAGCAAAGTAAAAGGGCATGGAGAAACTATAGGAATAACAGGACACTGGAGAGCAGAGAAAGATACCAGAATGCCAGGAATGAATATGTTAGGATGAGAAGAGAGGCAGAAAGACAATACGAAAATGACATCGCAAGCAAGGCAAAGACTCAGCCTAAATTGCTGCATAGCCACATCAGGAGAAAAACAACAGTAAAGGAACAGGTTATGAAATTAAGGTTAGGGGCAGAAGGATTCACTACAAACGACAAGGAAGTGTGTGAGGAACTGAATAAGAAATTCCAGGAGGTCTTCACCTTAGAGCAAGGAGAAATCCCAGTGATAAGAGAGGGAATAGCTAACCAGGAACCACTGGAAGAGTTTGAGATTACCAGCGGGGAAGTAAGGAAGTATTTACTAGAATTGGATGTGACAAAGGCTATAGGTCCAGATGGAATCTCCCCTTGGATACTAAAGGAAGGAGCAGAAGAACTGTGCCTCCCGCTCTCCATGGTGTATAACAAATCACTGGCAACAGGGGAACTGCCAGAAATTTGGAAAGCAGCTAACGTAGTCCCGATATACAAGAAAGGGGATAGACAGGAGGCACTGAATTACATACCAGTGTCCCTAACCTGCATACCATGCAAGCTGATGGAGAAGATTGTGCGAAGAAAGCTAGTGGAGCACCTGGAGCGAAAGAACTTTGTAACACAGAATCAACATGGATTCAGGGATGGCAGGTCCTGCCTCACAGGGTTACTTGAATTCTACGACCAGGCAACAAAAATAAGGCAAGAAAGAGAAGGGTGGGCAGACTGC